>NC_139026.1:130714523-130887182 GCF_964662115.1 Mustela nivalis
ATCTTTCTATTCTGAGGTCTTGTTTTATAATGCCTTGTATTATTATTAGCTTTACTATCAGAGTCACCCTCAAGATTCAGTACCCTAGAAAATGTACAACACATGGTTTTTCTTTAATCAAACAAGATGTTTGTTCTGTTTTACACTTAGTAACCCAAAGCCTAGCATCCTGGGTAGTTCCTGGTATAAAAATATGAAATAACACTGATCATTGGATGAAAGCCAGCTGTAGAAGTGAACTAGACAGACCATGAAGCTCTTGGTAACTGACACTTATAGACTCCTTGGGATAAAGAGCCTAAATGCTGCTTATGCATAAGTTGTCAAGCTTCATGTCATTTGATCCTGTTGCCTTGGCCACAATTGATTAGACCCTGGAAGTCCACAAACACCAGCCAAGAAAGGCCTTTCATACTGGATTGAGACTAATCAGCTCAGCCAGTTTCTCTCTCACTGGGAACTTGTGCTGTAGATGCCCAGAAAGTAAAAGTGGATAGGAAGCAGTAGTGAGAGGCTGTGTCATGAGTATGGTGGAACCATCAGAGTAGGGGGCATTTGAAGCCCCCCAGACTGGATCCTAGTCTTGAGAGCTATCAAATACCAGGAGTCACCCATAGCACAGCAGGGTCCCTCATGTCTTCCCCCAGTCTGCCCTCACCTTTACTGAGATAGAACACGGTGTAAGTTTAAGTTGTACAACATAATGATTTCATATGTATATATACGGCAAAATGATTACCATAATCAAGTTAGTCAGCACACATTTCACCTCACATAATTGCCATTTTTTATGTTGTTATGGTGAGAACATTTAAGATCTACTCTCTTAGCAACTTTGAAGTATACAATACAGTTTTATTAACTACCGTCACCATGCTCTGTGTTAGACCCACAGAACTATTCCTCGTCACTGGAAGTTTGTACTCTTGGACCAACATCCTCCCGTTTATCCTAAACCCTGGCAACCATTTTACTCTCCATTTCTATGACTTTAGCATTTTTAGATTCCACACACGAGATCATACTGCATTTGTGTTTCTCTGTTTTATTTCACTTAGTGTAATGCCCTCAATGTTCTTCTATATTTTCATAAATGGCAGATTTCCTTCCTTTTTTGTGGGTGAATAATATTTCTTTGTGTGTGTGTGCTTATATCTCACATTTTCTTTACCCATTCATCCACTGATGAACTGATATAGTGATTTCATTTCCTTTGGGTAAATATCCAGAAGTGGGATTGCTGGACTGTATGGTTGTTATATTTTGATTTTTTGAGGTACCTCTATACTGTTATTCATAGTGGCTATAACACTTTTCCTTCTCACCAACAGTGTACAAGTGTTCCTCTTTCTCACCAGAGAATGGGTCATCAAGATTTTAAACTATAAGAAAAAGTTATAGTAATAAAAATGGTATGGTACTGGCATAAAAACAGGCTCATGGACCAATGGAATAGAATAGAATTGAGAGCCTAGAAATAAACCCATGCATATAAAGTCTACCCAGAAACAGCATCAGATTCCACAGGTTCAAAACTTAGTTCTGCACAACTGTTCCCCACTTCAAAGGCCACTTACAAGTCCAGGTTGTCGGCTGGGCTTCTGACGGACTGACTACATGTCAGAAGTTCCCGTGACCCCCTCCTTGGGTTCAATCTATTTCCTATAGTGGCTCACAGAACTCAGGAAATCATTTCACTCATTAGATTACTAGTTTTTACCTACAGGATACAAGTCAAAAAGCTGCCAGATGAAGGACGTATAGCATAAGGTCCCAAACAAGGAGCTTCTGTCCCTGTGGAGTTTGACATTTGTCCGTGCTCTGGTTCACTAACTTAGAAGCTCTCAAAATCCTTCCTTTTGGGTTTTTATTTTTTATTTTTATTTATTTTTTTTCCTTTTGGGTTTTAAGTGGCGACTTCATTACATAGGTAATTGATTGATTAAATCATTGGTCCCTCCCTGGAAATCACAGGGTGGGACTGAAAGTTCCAACCTTCTATTCGTGGTTGGTTCCCCTGGCAACTTGCCCCCATCTGTAGGTGTTTACCAAAATCACTTCATTCACATAAACTCCAGTGGAGTTGAAAGAGGTTTGCTATGACTATGACACCTTTGTTGCTCTTTCACTTAGGAAATTCTTTTTTTTTTTTTTTTTTTAAGATTTTATTTATTTGACAGACAGAGATCACAGGTAGGCAGAGAGAGAGAGGGGGAAGAAGGCTCCCCACTGAGCAGAGAGCCCAATGCGGGGCTCGATCCCAGGACCCTGGGATTATGACCTGAGCGGAAGGCAGAGGCTTTAACCCACTGAGTCACCCAGGCGCCCCCACTTAGGAAATTCTATAGGTTTTCAGAACTCTGTGTCAGAAATGGGATGGAGACCAAATCATAATATCACAACAACCTATACAAGATGAATTCTTACGTCGTTATCTGGAAGCAGTTAAAGAACAAAGCTGATTTGTAAAAGCTAATTTGCAAAATAAGCTTTTTGCTTTTAACTTTAAAAATTAAAATTTAGCACTCATTTAGGTTTTTCAGAAATATAATAATATCTCAAAATAAATCACAGTGTTAAGAAAAGCAAAGCATACAATTCTAAAATATTGCAAACCTCATTGTGAAAGTGATAAAATTGTGTAACATGTTACTTTAATAGCAAAATGTGTGAAATTTATGCAGACAGCCCATACAAAATAATTATAGTAACACAGTAAATGATATAATTTACTCACATGTACATGTCATGTCCACAGATATTTATTTTGTTATCTGAAGATGTGTTTTGTTAAAAAATATTTGATCTTAAAACCTCACACACATTAGCCCCTTTTTGATCACAGCTGATTGTAACGTCTGTGCCTAGAGAGTTTCACTATTACATCAGATAGGATTGGGACACCCGGGGGGCTCAGTTGGTTAAGCATCTGCCTTCATCTCAGGTCATGATCTCAGACTCCTGGAATCGGGCTCCTTACTCAGTGGGGAGTCTGTGTCTCTCTCTGCCTGCTGCTCTCCCTGCTTGTGCTCACAGGCTCTCTCTGACAAATAAATAAATAAAATCTAAAAAAGAAAGAAAGGGGAGAGAGAGAGAGAAGGAAGAAAAGAAAGAAAGAAGAAAAGAAAGAAAGAAAGAGAGAGAGAGAGAAAGAAAGAAAAACTAAATTGGATTGTAACACAGAGACCTGAAGTTATTCTTTACTCATACCTCTGTTTAGAGGACTTGAGAATGGGAGTTCTTTGAAAGCAGGGACCCTGCCTCATTCATCCTTGTCCCCAGCATTTAGGTTATCAGTAATAGATGCATGTTTGGGAGCCTATAGATGGGAAGTGGCCAGGCAAGGAGGGGATTGGCAAGTATGGTTAGGATACAATTCTTCAAGCAAATCATGGGGGATAATATTGCAAAGCTTAGTGTATGAAATGCTTAAATACCAGGAATTGTCTTATTATATTTAAGTAGGCTCTACACCCAGCATGAAACCCAACACAGGGTTTGAACTCATGACACTGAGCTCAAGACCTGAGCTGGAATCAAGAGTTGGCCGCTTAACTGATTGAGCCATCCAGGTACCCAAAAAATAGGAGTTATTTTTAAAGTGAGTCATAGATAATAATTGAAATTAATGAGCCATTCTTGCTCATGGAAGAGTATATATTGAGGGTGGTACTCAGTAAGTATTTTTAAATGACTCAAATGACAATATTAGATAAAAATCTGAATGGTTCCTTGGAATCATGTCAGAAGGTCAGATTAGGTGGTCTGCAAGTATTTTCTTTTTTTTTTTTTTGGTGTGAGATGTGGGGTTTCTTAAGCATATAATTTAAAAATATGCATGAAGAAACCAAAGTATTGCAAAGTCCAAAGATAATTCTCTGAGCATAGTTCAGACTTCTTAGAACACTGCTGGATGGAGGAACAGGACCAGGGCCCCAGATCTGTCGTTTGTAAGTGTTTCTAATGGATGCAATCCATCATTGTTCTCCACAAAGCTTTTCTTGACCTGTGTGCCTTTTAGCTTCCTCCTTGGTGCCGCCATTACGCCTTATAGAATTCTATCATCATACCTGCAACTCTTTTCTCCAAGTGAAAATAGAATATCGATCTTTTTTTTATATTACTAAATCCTCATTTTAAATAGGCAAACGATCCACAAATAGCATGAAGAAGAAATCACAAATCCCCTGACATCCCACTGGAAGTCATTAACTAGAGTTATCAACCTCTCTGCCACAACAGACTGGCGTTTTCTGAAAGCAGTGACCCTTTGTCCTTAAATTTGTATCCAATGTGCTTCTAACATTTTAAGTGCCCAATTAGTAATGATGGAATGAATGAATGAATGAATGATCAACTTTGCTAAACTCTGGATATGCAGAGATTAATTAAACCCATTGATTGCCCTCAAAGAACTTGCAGTCAGTGGGAGAAAAAAAAACAATGAAATAAGTAAAATTCTGGGCAATAGAACCAGAGTGCTGTGGGGTCAGCTAGGGGGTAGTGATTGTTTCTGCCTGGCAGGGCAAAACAGACAAGACATTGAAGCTGGTTCTCTATGATGAATAGTGTTTTGCCAAATTAACAACAAAGAAAATATCTGAGTTGATGTTTCAGAGTGGTTATGAAAAAAGACACAGAACTGTTATGAGTAGAGTGTGCTCCAGTCTGGTGTACAGAGAATGTAGGGCTCAGGAAAGGGGAATTGAAAAGGCAATTAACTAGCATTTGTGAAGCACTTATTATGTGCCTGGTCCTAGGAACTTTCTATCATTAACTCTCCTGCAAGAAGGTTGTAAGATAGCAAAGTAGCACCTGGAAGACAGTTATGAGGTATAGATGAGGCTGGAGGAGGTAAGCCCATTTTGCAAAGGGCCTTGAAGATTGTTCAGTCAGGGTTCTATAAAGATTTTATGCAGAGAAATGATATAATCAGTATCACCTTTTAGTTTATAACCACCTTAACCAGACATAGTGTTTTCTTCTCACCCTTAGTGATCAAGTTCACCGTTCTCCTCCCACAAATTGAGTCACCAGCGTCTCCTATCTAGAAATAGAGTTTAAGGTTATTTCATATATTTATTTATTTATTTTTTAACAGATCAGAGATATCTTTGACAACGTTGTGCCTATTTGCCCGTGCTCCAGACCTATTTATAGGACACCCTATAGTTATTTCAACATTTCACTTTTTAAGCATTTTTTCACTTTTAAGCTCTTCTTTTCCGAGCTCCCCTCATTTTGTCTGGGACCTGTTACTTGTGTCTCAAATTGAACGAGTCTACATGTTATTTCTTTTCAATTATATTCATTTATCATCACAGGAACCTTACTCCAAGTCTTCACATTCCATAATTCTCTTTACAGTGCAGCTTTGATCCGAACTTTTCTGTTGTTCTTTGGTCTCTGCATCCAACCACCCTGTGTCATCTATTACAGAGTCTATTACGACTTCTCATCATCAGCCTGTTTAATTCTAACTTCGTCTGTGCACTCATGGATGGCTATCCTTCTTAGTAAGAAATTTCTCTGCCTTACTGTTTGCTTTGCTTTCTTTCTTTTCTACGTGTTGTTGCTCCAAGCTGAAGATCTGCTTATCTTTACAGGGCATCTGTCTTTATTGCTCATGTCTTCTATTTACTTACTGACTTATTATCTAACTCTCAGGAACAAACTGATTCTAATGGACTCACACTGCTCTTTGCTTCCTTGTAGGTGGCCACTAAGAGGATGTGAGATCAAATTTTTCATGCAATTATCAAATGAATGGACAAAGGGATATAAAACATCTGGACTTTGGCGTAAGCATTTGGTAGCATACGCATTAGGGAAATGGAAATGAATTCTTTTAGTTATTGATACCATGAAATGGATCTCAGATAGGACTGTAAACAATGGAGAGCTTAAAATCAAGCAGCATGTGGTTGAATGATCATGGTTTAGATTAGCAGACCTGGTAGAGTTTAAGGTCAAACCCAGCTTTGTTTAACATGTTCATAAATAATCTAGGAGACTTCATTTTAAAAACCCTTAATTAGGTGTTTAGGTGAATTCAAGTTGGGAGGTGTTACACATGATATAAGAAAAAGAACAAGAAGAGATAGAATGATAAATCTTCCTTCTTTTCCATTCATTGGGAAATGAATAAAATGAAAGCTTAGTGTGAGAACAGTTCCAAATTATTAATAGAAAAAAAAAAAAACGTAAAGGAAGAACAATGTCAAACGAGGCCACAGAAAGCAATCAGTAACATGGCACAGAAGCAACAGTGGTCATTACTACATTGAATTCTCTTAAATTGATTCTGATTTCTATCAAGGGTACATAAAATTTGCTGATCTAAATTTCAATATGATACAGAATCATGCGTTTTTGTATTTAAATCATGCATATTTGTATTTTTGTTTATTTTAAAAATGCTCGCATTTGGTATTTAATCTTTTGTTTATTTTAAAAATTAACATACAAAAAATTTGATTTTGAGGGGAGTGGACAGTGGTGTGGGTTTTAACACACGTATAGATTCATGTAAGCACCACCACACTCAGAAGAGCTCCATCATCCACAAATACCTCCTTTCACACCTCTCTTCCCACCCCCAAGCCTCCAGCAACTACTTAATGTCTCTGTTACTATTTTTTTCCTTTTTTGAAGGTGTCATGTAAATGGAACTGCATGTAACTTTTGTTGTTGTTCTTTGAGGTGGATTCTTTTTTATTGTGGTCAAAAAGACATCCCATAAAATTTACCGTCTTAACCATTTTAAAGTGTAGATGACAGTAGTGTTAATTATGTGTACATTGTTGCCCAATGTTTCTCTAGAACTTTTTCATCTTGCAAAATGGAAACTCTATACCCACTGAGCAACTCTTCTTTTAACCCCCTCCCCAAAGGCCCTGGAAACTATCATTCTACTTTCTAAGAGTTTAACTATTTTAGATTCCTCAAAAAAGTGGCATCATATAGTATTTGTCCTTCTGTGACTGGCTCATCTCACTTAGCATAATGTCCCCAAGGTTCATCTACATTGGTGCATCTGACAGGATTTCCTTCTTTCCTTAAGGCTGAATAATAAATATTCCATTGCATGTTTATACTATATTTTCTTTTTATTTTATTTTTTCAGTGTTCCAAGATTCATTGTTTATGCACCACACCCAGTGCTCCACGCTATACATGGCCTCCATAATACCTACCACCAGGCTCACCCAACCCCCTACCTTCTCCCCTCCAAAACCCTCAGTTTGCTTCTGAGTCCACAGTCTCTCATGGTTTATCTCCCCCTCTGATTTCCCCCAATTCACTTCTCCTCTCCTTCACCCAATGTCCTCCATGTTACTCCTTCTGCTCCACAAGTGAAACCATATGATAAAAGACTTGACTTATACTACATTTTCGTTATCTATTTATCTGTTGATAGACATTTAGATTGTTCTACTTCTTGGCTGTTGTGAATAATGCTGTAAGGAACATGGGTGTGCAAATATTTGAAGATCCTGGTTTCAATTCTTTTGTATATATATCTGGAAATGAGATTTGCTATATTATATGGTAATTCTATTTTTAACTTTTTTGATAAACCTCTACACTGTTTTCTACAATGGAAGCACCACTCTATATCCTCATGAGCAGTGAGTTGTTCAAATCCTGTTTCCTTACTGATTTTCTGTCTGGTGACTTCTCCCTAACTGAAAGTGGGTATTGAAATCTCCCACTATTATTGTGCTACAATCTATTTCGTCCTTCAATTTTGTCAGTGTTTGTTTCATATATTTGGCTACTCTGCTGTGAACGTGTGAAAAAATGGAGCAGGGCTCCAATTTCTCCTTATTCTCAGCAACAACTGCTATTTGCTGTTTAGGCTTTTTAATATAATGGTCATCCTCATGAGCACAATGTGATTTCTCATTGTGGTTTTAATTTATATTTCCCTAATTATTAGTGATGTTGAGTGTCTTTTCATGTGCGTTTAGTCATTTGTATATCTTCTCTCGAGAAATGCCTATTGAAGACCTTTGTCCATTTTAAAATTAGGTTATTTTGTCTTTTGTTGTTCAGTTGTAAGAGTTATTTATATATTCTGGATATTAACCCCTTTTCAAATATTTTCTCCCATTCCATAGGTTGTCTTTTCATGCTGCTGATTGTTTCCTTTGCTGTGCACAAGTTTTTGTTTTTGTTTTTGTTTTTTTGTTTTTAGCTCTGAGGTATTTTGTTGCCATACATGCTTTTGGTGTCATAACCAAGAAATCATTGCGAAATCCAATGTTAGGAACTTTCTGCCTATATTTTCTTCTAGCAGTTTTATGGTTTCAGGACTTACATCTAGGTCTTTACTCCATTTTGAATCAATTTTTGCATATGGTGTAAGGTAAGGATTCAACTTGCTTCTTCTTTTTTTTTTTCCATGTAGCTATCCCGTTTTCCCAACACCATTTGTTGAAAAGACTGTCCTTTTCCTATTGTGTAACTTGGTATCTTTGTATATGGTCCATAGTGTTGTTCAAATCCTGTTTCCTTACTGATTTTCTGTCTGGTGACTTATCCCTAACTGAAAGTGGGTATTGAAATCTCCCACTATTATTGTGCTACAATCTATTTCGCCCTTCAATTTTGTCAGTGTTTGTTTCATATATTTGGCTACTCTGCTGTGAACTGCGTAAATATTTATAGTTGTTATAGCTCCCTGGTAAATTGAACTTTTAGCATGTTGTTTGAATATATAATGTCCTTCTTTGTTTCTTGTGACAATTTTTGACTTGAGATCTATTATGTCTGATATAAGTCAGATAGGGCAACCTCTTTCGATTATAATTTGCATAGAATATCTTTTTCCATCCTTTGACTTTCAGCCTGTCTCTATCCTCATAACTAGTGTCTCTTTTGGGGCACCTGGGTGTTTCAGTTGGTTAAGAATCTGCCTTCGGCTCAAGTCATGATCCCAGGGTCCTGGAACTGAGTACTGCACTGGGCTCCCTGCTCAGTGGGGAGTCTGCTTCTCCCTTTGCCCCTTACCCTGCTTGTGCTCTCTCTCATATAAAGTCTTTTTTAAAAACAGTGTCTCTTGTAGACAGCATGTAATTGGAATTGATTTTATTTTATTTTTTTAAAGATGTTATTTATTTATTTAACAGAGATCACAAGTAGGCAGAGAGGCAGGCAGAGAGAGAGAGAGAGAGAGAGAGAGAGAAGCAGGCTCCCTGTTAAGCAGGGAGCCCGATGCGGGACTCGATCCCAAGACCGCAAGATCATGACCTGAGCCAAAGGCAGCGGCTTAACCCACTGAGCCACCCAGGCGCCCCTGGCATTTATTTTTTTATACATTCAGCTATTCTATGTCTTTTGCTTGGGAAGTTTGCTCCATTTACATTTACATTATTGGTAAGGAAGTATTTATTACCGTTTTGTTTATTGTTTTCTAAATGCCTTGCACTTATTTTTCCCTTATTTTCCTCTCTTGCTGCCTTCCTTTGTGTTTTGTTGATTTGTTCCTTTTTGTGACATATTTTGATTCCTTTCTCATTTTATTTTGTGCATCTTCTTTAGGTATTTTCCTTGTGGTTACTGTGAGATTACACTAAATATCTTACAACAAGCTATTTCAAATTGGTAACAGCTTAACTTCAATCACATATAAAAACTACTTCTTTATATCCACCCCAGCCACTTTCTGTTATTGATGTCACAGATTACATCTTTTTATCTTTGTGTCCATTACCAAGTTTTTAGTTACCGTTATTTTTATGTTTTTTTTCTCTTCTAAATTCTATACCTGACTTGAAAATGACTTACATACCATCATTATAGTAATACAGGATTCCATATTGTCTACATATTTACCTATTTACCAGAGAGTTTATATTTTCATACGCTTTCATGTAGCTGCTTAGCATCCTTTAGGTTCAGCTTGAGAAAGTCCCTTTAACAATACTTGTAAGGCAGGTCTAGTGGTGATGAACTCCCTTAGCTACTGCCTTTTTTTTTTTTTTTTTAAGATTTATTTATTTGTTTGTTTGTTTTGGAAGCAGAGCGCAGACAGAGAGGGAGAGGGGTAGCAGTCTCCTGTTCAATCCCATGATCCTGAGATCATGACCTGAGCCTCAACCAGGATTTGGATGCCCAGCTGACTGAGCCAGCCTGGTGACCCAGCTATTGTGTCTTTTAAAAAGACCCCCACTCTTTTTTTTAAGAGCAGTTTAACGTTTACCACAAAGTTGAGAGGATGATACAGAGACTTCCCACATAACCACCACCACACCTCACATGCATAGCTTCCCCCATTATCAGCATCACTCACTAGAATGGTATACTTGTTACCAAGACTGAACCTATATCAACACATCATAATCACTCAAAGTCTATATATAGCTTACCTTAGGGTTCACTCTTCATGCTGTACATTGGGACAAATGTATAATGACATATATTCATAATTATAAATCATACAGAGTATTTTCACTACCCTAAAAAATCTCTGTGCTCTATTCATCCTCCTACTCCAGGAAACACTGGTATTTTCATTGTCTTTATAGTTTTGCTTTTTCCAGAATGTCATATAGTTGAAATCATACAATATATAGCCTATTCAGATTGGCTTCTTTCACTTAGAAATATGCATTTAAGAGTCCTACGTGTCCTTTCATTGCTTGATCGCTCATTTGTTTTTAGCACTAAATTTCGTTATTGGCACTATTTCATTCATTTTAGCACTAAATACTTACTTTACTTACTCAAAAAAGACTATTTCACAGTCTCTTTATTCATTCACCTACTGAAGGACATTTTGGTTGCTTCCAAGTTTTAGCAAATATAAATAAAGCTGTTATAAACATCCATGTGCAGGTATTTTTGTGGATATATTTGTGATACCTTTGGGTATATCCCAAGGATCATATGATAAGACTATGTTTAGTTTTGTAAGAAACTGTCAAACTCCCTTCCAAAGTAGCTATACAATTTTGCATTCCCACCAGCAATGTGTGAGTTTTCCTGTGGCTCCATATTCCTTGCCAGCATTTGGTGTTGTCAGTGTTCTGGATTTGGGTCATTCTAATAGGTATGTAGTGTTATCTCATTGTTTAAGTTTACATTTTTCAGGTCTCCTGGGTGGCTCAGTTGGTTAAATGTCCTATTCGATTCTTGATTTTGGCTCAGGTCATGATCTCGGGGTTGTGAGATTGAGCCCCAGGGTGGGCTCTGTGCTGGGCATGGAGTCTGCTCAGGAATTCTCTCCCTCAGAGTATACACACTCTCTTTCTCTCAATCAATCAATCAATCAATCAATCAATAAAATTGCCCTGATGACATAGGATGTGGAAAATCTTTCATATGCTTCTTTGCCATCTCCATATCTTCTTTCGTGAGGTGATTATTTAGGTCTTTGGCCCATTTTTAAATTGGGTTGTATATCTTCTTAATGTTAAGAGTTCTTTGTGTACTTTATCAGATGTATAGTTTGCAAACTTCTTCTTGGTCTGTGGCTTATCTTTTCATTCCCTTGACATTGTCTTTTGCCAAACAAAAGTTTTTGGTTTTTACTTTTTTTTTTTTTTTAAGATTTTATTTATTTATTTGGCAGAGAGAGGGACATCACAAGTAGGCAGAGAGGCAGGCAGAGAGAGAGAGAGAGAGGAAGAAGCATGCTCCCCACTGAGCAGAGAGCCCCACATGGGGCTCGTTACCAGAACCCTGGGATTGTAACCCGAGCCAAAGGCAGCCACTGAGCCACCCAGGTGCCCCCAAAAGTTTTTTATTTTAATTAAGTCCAAGTTATCAATTATTTCTTACATGTAAATGCTTTTGGTGTATCTAAAAAGGGATCACCATACCCAAGGTCATCTAGGTTTTCTCTCTATGTTATTTTCTAGAAGTTGCATACTTATGCATTTTAAACATAGGTCTATGAGCCATTTTGAGTTAATTTTCTGTGAAAAGTACAGGTTCTGTGTCTAGCTTCATATATATATATATATATATATATATATATATTTATATTTATATTTATATTTATATATTTTTTTACATATGGATGTCAAGTTGTTCCAGCATCATTTGGTGAAGGAACTATCCTTGCTCCATTGAATTGTCTTGTTCCTTTACCAAACATCTCATGACTATATTTATTTGAGTTTATTTCTGAGCTCTGTTTTCTGTTCCATTGATCTATTTGTCTATGCTTTCACCAATAACACACTATGTATACTACTGTATCTTTATTTTTTTTTTAAGATTTTATTTATTTATTTGACAGACAGAGATCACAAGTAGGCAGAGAGGCAGGCGGCGGCGGAGGGCGGGGAGCAGGCTCCCTGCTGAGCAGAAAGCCTGATTTGGGGCTCAATCCCAGAATCCTGGGATCATGACCTGAGCTGAAGGCCGAGGCTTTAACCCACTGAGCCACCCAGGCGCCCCTCCACTGTATCTTTATAATAGGTCTTAAAGTCAAGTGTCAGTCCTCCAACTTTATTTTCTCCTTCAATATGGTGTTGGCTATTCTGGGTCCTTTGCCTCTTCATCTATACTTAAAAACTAGTTTGTTGATATCTATAAAATAACTTGCTGAATTTTTATTACATTGAATCTATAGGTCAAGTTGGGAAGCGCTCAGACCTTGATAATATGTGTCTTCCTATCCATCAAGATGGAATATCTCTCCATTTATTTAGTTCTTCTTTGATTTCAGCCATCAGAATTTTAGAGTTTTCCCCACATAGATCTTGTGCAGATTTTGTTAAATTTATACCTAAATATTAATTAATTTTGGAAGCTAATATAAACTGTATGATTTTTTAGTTTAAATTTTAGTTAACATGCTAAATAATTAACATGATTTTCTGGAGTGGAATTCAGTGATGCATCACTTACATACAATACCCAGTGCTCATAACAATGAGTGCCCTCTTTAATACCCATCCCCCATCTAGCCCATCCCTTACCCACCTCCCTCTATTAACCCTCAGCTGTTCTCTATCATTAGGAGTTTCTTATGGTTTATTTTCCTCTCTCTTTTTTTGTCCCCCCCTTCTCTACTGTTTATCTTTTTTCTTTCTTAAATTCCACATATGAATGAGATCATATAGTATCTATCCTTCTCTGACTGACTTATTTTACTTGGCATAATAGCCTCTAGTTCCATCCACATTGATGAAAATGGCAAGATTTCATTTTTTGATGGCTGAGTAATAGTCTATTTACACCACCACCCCCCCCCCCACACACATCTTTATCCATTCCTCAGTTGATGGACATTTGGGTTCTCTCCACAGTCTGGCTATTGTTGATAATGCTGCTATAAATGTTGTAGATAACGCAGCTATAGATATATACCTTTGATCAGTATTTTTGTATCCTTTGGGTAAATACCTCAAAGTGCAATTGCTGGATCACAGAGTAGTTCTAGTCTTAACTTTTTGAGGAACCTCCATACTGTTTTTTAGAGTGACTGTCCCTGTTTGCATTCCCCACCAACAGTGCAAGAGGTTTCTCCTTTCTCCACAACCTCACCAACACTTGTTTTTTGTGTTGTTAATTTTAGGCTTTCTGACAGGTGTGAGGTGATATCTCATTGTGGTTTTGATTTGTATTTCCCTGATGATGAGTGATTTTGAGCATCTTTTCATTTGTCTTTGGAGAAATGAAATGTCTTCTTTGGAGAAATGTCTGTTCATGTCTTCTGCCCATTTCTTAACTGCATTATTTGTTTTCTGGATGTTGAGTCTGATGAATTCTTTATTGATTTTTGATACTAACCCTTTATCAGATATGTCATTTGCAAATGTAAGCTGCCTTTGAGTTTTGCTGATTTTCCTTCACTGTGCAGAAGCTTTTTATCCCGATGAGGTCCCAATAGTTCATTTTTGCCTTTCTTTTCCTTGCTTCTGGTTGCATATCTAGTAAGAAGTCGCTGTAGCAAAAGTCCAAGAGGTTTCTGCCTGTGTTCTCCTCTGGGATTTTGATGGTTTCTTGTCTTGGATTTAGGTCTTTCACCCATTTTGAATCTTTTTTTGTGTACGGTGTAAGAAAGTGGAGCAGTTCTGTTCTTCTGCATGTTGATGTCCAGTTTTCCCAACACTGTTTGTTGAATATAAATTGTGTTTTTAGTTTTTAATTTCAAATTCCACTTGTTCCTCGATGTATATATAAAGTATCTGAATTTTTTGTGTACGAAAATTGTACCCTGCACCCTTACTAAATTGCTTATTAGTTCCAGGAGGTTTTGGGTCATTTTCTTTTTTTTTTTGGATTTTCTACATAGACAAGAATGTCATTTGAAAACATAGTTCTATGTCAGCTTTCCTTCATCTGAATACCTATTATTTCCTTTACTTGTCTTATTTGATCAGTGAGGACTTCTAGTATGATAAAAAGAAGTGGTAAGAAGGAACATCCTTACCCTGTTCCTCATCTTAGCTGGAAAGATTCAAGTCTCTCACTGTTAAGTATGATATTAACTGTAGGTTTCTTGTAGATATTCTTTAGCAAGGTGAGGAAATTCCCCTTTATTGCTAGTTTACCAAAAGATTTTTTTTTAACTATTTTTACTGTTTTTTTTTCCTTAGAGGCTTACGTACAATGTTTTATCTCACTATTTTTAATGCTCATATTTAAACCATTATTTATTTATATACATGACAAAATCAAATACTATTCCTTCCTCCAACTAGAAGCCAATTTTTTCCCATTCACCTTCTGCACTGAGATAAGACATTTTAATTTCCCCAGTCTCTCTCTGGCCTGATCACCCTCATCCAACACTTTCCACCAAAAAAACAAACAAGTAAAATACCACCTCGGTTTTGCTAAGATAATTCATAACATTGGTTTCAGGTCTTTATCAAGTTTCCCTTGATTAAAAAAAACAAAACAAAACAAAAAAACCCAAAACACAAGTTGGTAGGCAACCTCTTCACTTAAACATTCATTCAACAATATTTACCGAGCACTCACTGTATGTCAGACACTGCTTTAGGCTCTATAGATACAGCCATGTATAAGTATAGCACAAGCCACATACAAGTATGGTGAGAGAGTTAGATAAAAAAACAAGTAAATAAATTGTGAAGAAAAACAGACTCATAGGAAGCCTATATGATAAGAAGTGACAGAGTTAGTGGATGGGTATGTATAGAGCAAGGCAGGTCTGAGAAGATCTCCCTGTAAAGGTTCATGTTTGGGCAGAGACCAGAATTAAAAGACCCTGTTGGGGGAAACTGGAAGGGGAGGTGAACCATGAGAGACTATGGACTCTGAAAAACAATCTGAGGGGTTTGAAGGGGTGGGGAGGTAGAAGGTTGGGGGAACAAGGTGGTGGGTATTAGCGAGGGCACGGATTGCATGGAGCACTGGGTATGGTGCAAAAATAATGAATACTGTTATGCTGAAAATAAATAAAAAATAAATAAATTAAAAAAAAAAAAAAGACCCTGTAAAGAGACCTGTGGGTGGAGCACTCCTGGCGGAAGGAACTGCATGTATAATAGTTACATGCTTCAAGACTGGTCTTGGAATTGGTTTTCAAAGGGTTTAGGGGCTAGGTAAGGGGTTAGGACTTTTATTCCAAATGTAATAGGAACTCATTTGGAGTTTATTTTCTAAGTTTTACTGAGGAAAATTTCAAAAAGACACAAAAGTAGAGAGTAAAGACCCTTCATATATCCATCAGCCAGGTTTAATAATTATCCCCACACATGGCCAATCTTGTTTTATTCATACCTGGAATTACACTCCTCTGAAATACTTTGAAATTGTTTCATTCTGAAATATTTCAGCATGCATTCTTAAAAGGTAAGGATTCTTTTTACTATCACTCTTCAAAATTAATAACATTTCCTTAACATAAACAGATATCCAATCAGTATCCAGGATTCCCAATTGTCTCACAGTTATTTCTTAGTGTTAGTTCAAATCAGAATGCCCCGAAGATTCATATATCACAATAGCTTGACAGGTCTTTTCAGTCCCTGTAATGTTTACACATTCCACCCCCCCCCCACCCTTTTTTCCCCTTGCACTCTATTTACTGAAGAAACTGGGTTGCTTGGCCTATAGCACTTCCTGTAACATAGATTTTGCTGATTGCTTCCTTAGTGGTGGTGTTTAACATCCTTCTCCTCCTTTGCCAGTGTTCCTATAAATCAGTAGTTAGGGACAGAGGCTTCACATTTAGGTTTGATTTTTTTTTTTTTCTGACAAGAATATTTCATCAGGAGATACATAATGTCTGGTTTTCTGTCTTGTGATGTTATTAGCCATTGCTTAAGCATATTAATTCATTATAGAATGCAAAAAGTCATATTTAATTCCATTACACCTTCTTTGTTTATTAACTAGAATTTTTCTGTAAAGAAATACATCCTCTAAGTTGCTTGGTTACCTTAGATATTATGGGCTGAATTGTGGTCCCTCCCCCAAATTCAAACACTCAAGACTTAACCCCCAGCACCTCAGAATGTAACTATATTTAGAGTTAGGGTCCCTACAGGTGTGACTAAGTAAAAAGGATGCTGTTAAGGCTGGTGCTAATCCAATATGACTGGTTGCCCTTATCAGAAGAGGAAATCTGGACACACATAGAGACACAGGGATATAGGTACACAGAGGAAAAACTGTGTGGGTACACAGTGAGAAGGTGGTCATTTGCAAGCTGAGGAAAGAGGACTTAAAGAAATTACACTTTGATTTTGGACATTCAGCCTCCAGAATTGTGAGAAATAAATTTCTGCTGTTTAAGCCAACCAGTAAGATACTTTGTTACAAAAGTCATAGCAAACTAATATACTAATGTAAATTTGTATAGATAAGGCAGGATGAATGTTTGGTATTATCAGTTTGCCTTTATTTATCAGTCTTTAAAATAATGAGTTGGTTACTTTGCATCTTCCAAGAGTGAGAAATGATTTTTAAGTTTCATAATGGACTTGTGAATTTGAATAATTCATTGATACTTTAAAATGTGTTACCACTATTATTTTTACTGATACAAGGATTATCCCACTTTTGGTTGTTCACAACACTTTCCAGTCAGACTTTTCCAATCTTAAGTCCCTAAAGCTGTGACTAAAGTCTTTCGTCATGACCTTAGTGTCTTTGATCATTTCCTTACTTTCTGATGTGATCAGGCATTCCAGATTCATCTCTAATTTCCTGCTCCAGATCTGGAATTAGCAATTTGTCCAAGTTACTTTTGTTCCCTTTAGTGGGAATGTTTTAAGGCTAGGATGCTAGCAGTACTCATTACAATTGAGTTGCATGTTTTTTCCAGCCCCATAGACAGAACTAATAAATTCTTTTATAAAAGAAACTTCCATATACCACGAATTTATATTGATACTTCAAAACTGTAGGATTTTACTTAAACTCTTAGATTTCTATTTCCTTTCTCTCATGTCCAACTAAGTCCATTTCCCAATGATATCAACATATTTAATCATTTGTTTTATCCCACAATTCATTCATATAACAATCTCACATAACAATAACTAACACTCCCCATCAGCAATATTACTAAAGCAGTTTAAGAATTTCTTCATATTTTTTGTCTTTGGTGATAGTTCACAAGAGATGTACTTGAATTAACTGCTCCTTATGTGAATACGCCACCAATTCAGTAAACAGTCAATTTCATGGGTGAGGAGTTAAGAAGTCAGAGGACTGGGGAACCCCAAGTTTGGTCCCTCGAATATAGCTCTATAGTTATCAACTCACTCTGAATACCTGAGAGGTCAAACAGAGATCTGAGAAAAGAAATGCCAGAATTCTGCAAGTAGAAAAGTGACCACTTTTTGGAAAGTAGGAGTTGCAGAGACCTGAATCCAGGCTGATAGATCTAAGAATGTAGTGGTTGGGAGGGAGCCTGCTTTAAGGAGGCTACTGCAAAGTATTATAAGTAGGAGGTCACAAAATCAGAACTATAAGAAGTCTGTAAAAGTAGGCTTCATCTCTGGCCTAAAGGTGCTCTGGTGGCAAAGCGGGGCAGAAACCCAGGTGTGACAGTGTGATCTCAGGATCCCTGCAGTCACAAGAAGAATGGGAGTACCTAAGTGCTGCAAAGTTTCCAGGCATAGAAGTGGGAAAGCTGGCTGAGAAGAGTGAGTCCAGGCACTGGCTATCTGCTCTATGTTGCCATAAACTGCAAAACATTGCATGGTTGAGAAACCACTTTCCTGGGATGGGCTACAGCAAAAGACCAGAAGTGAGGAGGAACAATGCGGGTCTGCACCCCAGAAGTCTAAAATTTGGAGTCTTGAAACTCAGTTGTGTGCCTGAGATAAAGACTCTCAGTAACACAGGCCAGGTGAATACAGAGTTCTGACAAAAACCGGGGAGACAAAAGTGAGTGGCTGCTCTTCTGTGAGGGCTCACTAAAGAGCCAGGGGCTAGAGAGTGGGGCACCACCATATTCATCTGGTCCATTGGTGCTGAAAGCCTTCATGGAGCAAAACAGCGCCACATAGTGGAATCTGGAGCCACTGACACTGAGCCCTGCCTCTGCTCAAAGAAGGCGTATTTATAATAGGGCTAGCCCTCCTGAGAATCAGCACAACAGGCCCTGCCCCTAGAAGACCAGCCCAAACAACTGGCTTGCACCAAGTTTACTGATAAAAAATGGCTACAGAGCTTCAGCTCTTGAGGCAAACAGTATATAATGTTCTTTGTTTTTTAATTCTTTAGTCTTTCAGTATTATTTTTTCAGTTATTTTCTTATTTTTTCAATTTTTTTTATTTTTAATTTTCATTTTTATATGTTATATATGTATATTTCTTGTTTCCTTTCCTTTCATTGTATTTTATTTTTAAATATATATGTGTGTCTGTGTGTGTGTGTGTGTGTGTGTGTGTGTGTGTGTATTTTTTTCTTTCTTTCTTAGTTTGAGATCTAGTTTCTTTTAACAAGCAGACCAAAACACAGCCAGGATCTAGTTTTTGTTTTTTTGTTTTTGTTTTATTCATTTGTTTGTTTTCCATTGTTGTTGTTTCTGTTGTTTTTTTCTGGACAAAATGATGAGAAAAGAAAGAACAGGAGGTAGTACTGCCAGGGATTTAATCAACACAGATATAAGTAAGATGTCTGAACCAGAATTTAAAACCACAATTATAAAGATACTAGCTGGGCTTTAAAAAACCATAGAAGACACTAAAGAATCCCTTACTGTAGAAATGAAAGAACTAAATCCTAACCAAGCTGAAGTTAAAAATGCTATTACCAAGATGTGGTCCCAAGTGAAGGTTATAAAAATGAGAATGAATGAAGCATAAGAGTTAATCAGTGATATGGAAGATAAAATGATGGAAAATAAGGAAGTTCAAGAAAGAAAGAAAACTATTAGATCATGAAGGGAGACTTAGAGAACCCATCAATTTCATAAAGTGAAATAATGTCCGTATAACAGGGGTCTCAGAAGATGACAAGTGGGAGAAAGGGGACAAAGGTTTATTTGAACAAATTATAGCTGAGAACTTCCCTAATCTGGGGAAGGAAACAGGCATTCAAGTTCAGAAGGTATAGGGAATCCCTTTTATAAACAATACAAATAGGTCAACACCTTTACATATAATAGTGGAGCTTGCACATTTCAAAGATAAAAAGAAAATCCTGAAACCAACTTGGGACAAGAGTTCCTTAACTTACAAGGGTAGACACATAAGGCTGGCAGCAGATCTGTCTACAGAGACCTGGCACGCCAGAAAGGAGTGGCATGATACATTCAACATGCTAAATGGAAAAATATGCAGCCAAGAATACTTTATCCAGCTAGGCTGTCATTCAGAAAAGGAGAGACAAAGAATTTCTTTTTTTTTTTTAAGATTTTATTTATTTATTTTACAGCGAGAAATCACAAGTAGATGGAGAGGCAGGCAGAGAGAGAGAGAGGGAAGCAGGCTCCTTGCTGAGCAGAGAGCCCGATGCGGGGCTCGATCCCAGGACCCTGAGATCATGACCTGAGCCGAAGGCAGCGGCTTAACCCACTGAGCCACCCAGGCGCCCCGAGACAAAGAATTTCTAGGACAAACAAAAACTAAAGGAATCTGTGAACACTAAGCCAGTCCTGCAAAAAATACTAAAGGGGATCCTTTGAGCAGAGAGAGCCCAAAGGTAACACAGACCAGAAAGGAACAAAGGCAATCTACAGGAACAGTGACTTTAAAGGTAATACTATGTCTCTAAATTCATATCTTTCATTAATTACTCTGAATGTAAATGGGCAAAACCTCTAATCATGAGACACATAGTATCAGAATGGATTAAAAAAAAAAAAAAGACCCGCAGATATGCTGCTTATAAGAGAAAAGAGACTCATTTTACACCCAAAGACACCTCCAGATTGAAAGTGAGAATGTGGAAAACTATTTGTCATGCTAATGGTCATCAAAAGAAAGCTGGAGTAACTATCAGACTACTAGATTATATCAGACAACTAGATTTTAAACCGAAGACTGTAATGAGAGAGGAAGAAGGATTCTATACCACAATAAGAGGGTTTATCCAACAAGAAGATATAACAATTGTTAAAATTTATTTACTAACTTGGGAGCAGCCAAATATATAACCCAATTAATAACAAAATTAAATAAACTCATTGATGATAATGTAATAATATTAAGGGACTTCAACACCCCACTCAATCAACACAAGTAGGAGTTGTTTCTTTGAAAGAATAAGATTAATAAATCCCTAGCCAGACTTATCAAAAAGAAAAAAGAAAGGACCCAAATAAATAAAATCATGAATGAAAGAGGAGAGATCAGAACCAACACCGAAGAAATACAATTATAAGAGAATCTTATGAGAGATTGTATGCCAGCAAATTAGGCAATCTGGGATTCTAGGATAAATTCCTAGAAACATAAACTACCAAAACTATAACAGGAAAAAATTAGAAAACGGAGAAGATAATAACCAGCAAAGAAACTGAAGCACTAAAAAAAAAAAAAAAAAAAAAAACTCCCCCAAAACAAGGGCCCAGGGCCAGATGGTATCCCAATGGAATTATACCAAACATTTAAGAAGAATTAATACCTATTCTTCTGAAACTGTTACAAAACACTGAAATGGAAGGACAACTTCCAAACTTAATGAGGACAGCATTACCTTGATCCCCAAACCAGACAAAGAGCCCACCAAAAAGGAGAATTACAGACCAATATCCCGGGTGAACATAGATGCAAATATTCTCACCAAGATACTAGCTAATAGGATCCAACAGTACATTAAGAGGATTATTCACCATGATCAAGTGGGATTAATTCCTGGGCCATAGGGGTGGCTCAACATCTGCAACTCTTCAACAAATGGTGTTGGGAAAACTGGACAGTCACATGCAGAAGAATGAAACTGGACCACTTTCTTACACCATACACAAAAATAGACTCAAAATAGATGAAAAACCTAAATGTGAGACAGGAATTCATCAAAATCTGAGGAGAACAAAGGCAATAACCTCTTTGACCTTGGCTGCAGTACCTTCTTTCTAGACACATCTCCAAAGGCAAGGGAAAGAAAAGCAAAAATAAACTGTTGGGACCTCATCAGGATAAAAAGCTTTTGCACAACAAAGGAAACAAACTAAAAGGCAACCTATGAAATGGAAGAAGATGTCTGCAAATGACTTACCAGATAAAGGGCTGGTATCCAAAATCTATAAAGAACTTACCAAACTCAACACCCAAAAAACAAAAAGCAAGTAAAGAAATGGGCAGAAGACATGAATAGACATTTCTCCAAAGAAGACATACTAATGCCTAACAGACACTTGTAAAGATGTTCAACATCACTCAGCATCAGGGAAGTACAAATCAAAACCACAATGAGATACCACCTCACACTGGTCAGAATGGCTAAATTAACAAGTCAGGAAACAACAGAACTACCCTAAGATCTAGCGATTGCACTACCAGATATTTATGCAAAGGATACAAACATAGTGATTCAAAGGGTTATATGTTCCCTCATGTTTATAAAAGCAATGTCCACAATAGCCAAAATGTGGAAAGAGCCCAGATGTCCACTGACAGATGAATGAATAAAGAAGAGGTGGCAAATATATACATAATGGAATACTACTACTCAGCCATCAAAAAGAATGAAAGCTTGGAACTAGAGGATGTTTTGTTAAGTGAAATATTGTCTGAGAAAGACAATAACCACATGATTTCACTCATATGTGGAATTTAAAAAACAAAGCAGATGAACATAGGGAAAGGAAGGAAAAAAGAAAAAACAGGGAGGGAGGCAAACCATAAGAGATTCTTACCTCTAGAAAACAAACTTGAGAGATGCTGGGAGGGATGTGGGTGGGGCGATGGGGTAATAGGTGATGGGCATTAAGAAGGGCACTTGAAGTAATAAGTAATGGGTGTTATATGCAACTGATGAATCACTGGCTTCTACCCATGAAATGAATAATACAGTATATGCTACCTTAAATGAAATTTAAATAAAAAATTCTTAAAAAGTAGTTAAGTTCATTTCTTTATTTTGCTTTTTGTTTGGGGGGCTTGCTTGTTTTAAAGTTGTTTAAAGTTTTTTTTTTAAGCTACATATTCACCTGGTTACAGAGTCAAAACTACAGGACAATGTAGATCTACAGATAACATTCACCTTCTTCCCTCTCTTCTCATAGATAATTTTAAAACCTTATTTTTGTTTCCACTTGAGGTAAGTGCTGGTGAGGATGTGAAGAAATTGAAACCATCATCCCTGGCTGGTGAGAATGTAAATAGTACAACTGCTGTGGAAAACAGTTTGTTAGTTCCTTAAAAAAATTAACATAAAATTACCATTTAATCTGGTAATTTCATTCCCAGGTATGTACCCAAAACAAAAAGCAAGTACTCAAAGAGATATTTGTGCACCAATGTTCACAGAAGAATTATTCACAATAGTCAAAGTTGGAAACAAGACAAGTGTCCCTCAACGTACAAATGGATACACAAAATATGGTGTGGATGCACAATGAAAAATCTCTCAGCCACAAGAAAGAATAAAAGTCTGATAGAGACCACAACATGAATGAACCCTGAAAACATGATGCTAAGTAAAATAAGCCAGACAGAGAAGGACAAATAGCATATGATCCTACTTATATGAAATAACTAAAACCGGCAAATTTACAGAGATAAAAAGTAGATTAAAGATTATCAGAGGCTGTGGGGAAGGGAGAATGAGGAGTTATTGCTTGATAGTTACAGAGTTTCTGCTTGGAGTCATGGAAAAGTTTCAGAAAGAGATAGTGGTGATGATTTCATGACATTGAGAATATTATTAATGCCATGAGTTGTATAGTAAAAATGGTTAAAATGGAAAAAAATTGGTATTTTTAAAAAACCTCTCCTCCCGGTTTTACATACATAGTAGCATACTCTCCACACTTTCTCCATCTTATTTTATTCCATCTTGCTTTTTTTTTTCACCAAATAATCATCTATAGTAGTGTAGAGATAGGAGAGATTTCTCATTTCTTTTATGGCTGCAGAGTACTCTAATATATAAATGTATCATAGTTTATTTAAGTCTTCTAAAGATGAAAAAAAATTGGATTGTTCATTGGAGATTTTAAAGTAAAAAAAGGATATAATCTCATTTACATTACAAACAGATCACTCTGGCTGATATGTGGAAAATGTACTACGTGGGAGTTGGGTAAGAGTAGAAGCAGAGAGATAAGGACTTTATAAATATCCTGAAAAGATGATGGTTACTTGAATGAAGGTGGTAGTGTTGGACATAGAGAAAATCCATGAATTCTAGATGTGATTATGGTAGAGACTACAGTATGTTTTCTGGCTGACTGTGGGAAGTAAGGGATAAAGAAAAACGAAGGTGAATCCTAATTTGGGGGCTTCATAAATTAGGTAGATGGTGGTGCTATGAATGGAGAGGACTAGGGAAGAAGTAGGAGTTAGTTGTTTTGTTTGCATTTTTTTGTTTGGTTGGGGTTTTTTGTTTGTTTGATTGTTTGTTTGTTTTTTGGTCTTTTGTGGGGTGTGAAATCAGGAGTTCTTCTTGGGATATCCAGATAGAGTATCAAGTAAGTCATTTGGAATATGAATCTGGAGTTCAGTGAAGATGTTAGGTGTTAAACATTTTGGAAGTCATTGGCTTATAGGTATTTGAAGCCGTGGGAATGGAAGAGCTTACATAGGAAATAAATGTAGCTGGAACCAGGAAAGAGGTCAGTAGCTAACTCTAGTCCACACTAACAAAGGAGGATGAGCAAGTGCAGAAACCTGAGAATCAGCCCCAAGGTGGGAAGGGAGGAACCTGCAAAGTATGGTGTCATGAAATCCAAAAGAAGAAAGTTTTTTATGAATGAGAGAACTGTCCATGTCCATAGCCATGTTCAATGGCTATGCTACAAATAGATGAAGTAAGATGGCTAAAGGAAGTAAGGAGGCTATTGGTGATTTTCACAAGACTTTTAAGCAGAGGGGTAGAGAATGGTAGGTGAGGAGTAGGAGACAGGCAGGTCAAAGAAGGGTTTTAGATGAGAACAGCTTTATAATGCTTTATAAAGCAGGTTTATAATGCTTCCCTTGTGAAGAAGGATGACAGAAAAAGGAGAGGGTTGATTGTGTTAGAAACATCTGTGAGGTACACAATCACTTAATAGTCACACTCCAGTACTTCCGCACATTATTGTTACCTATCTAGATTTAACTTGTGGTATCACAAGACTCCAAGCCCCTTCTACTCCCTGTACCTTTTATTTCCTCTTATCTTGAGATATTCTTTGACTCAATTTGTTTATAGTTCTTTCCGAGGTAGTTTCCTCAGAAAGAGAACATGGTTGGTATATTTCCCTGAGCTCTTTGGGTGTTGAAAATGCTTCTTCTTTGGTCATCACTTGGCTGTGTCGTAGATTCTTGGATCACTTCCTGTACTCTAAATGTGGTTTTTCTATTTTCTAACTTGCAGTGTTGAAGATGAGAAGATTCATACTGATACTTGTTTGTTTCTCTTTCCCTTAGACAGTAACCAGTTCTCTTTGAACAAAAGCTTGTAAGACTTCTTCCTTGGGTTAGGGGAAGTTCCTCAGGATATGGGTAACTTTTCCCATTATTCTGGCTTTTAATTTGGTGATCTTGACCAAATCAAAGATCCAAGCCTTCTTCATTCTTTTCTTTATGGACTTCTAAAATTTGTCATTTTTATTTTCTTTGTGGCTCATGAATTTGCTCTCAGTGGTGGAATGTTTTCCATTCAGTCTATTTAAACTCTGGTGGAGACTTTAAGCCGTGACTGATTTGTTTTCAATTAGTAGAATTTTTAAATTTTAAGTACACAATTGAGTTCTGTCCTTTCAGGAAACATCTATTGTGCTTTAATTATATGTCCTTCAACAACCCCTAAATTATCATTAAAGTCACTTAAGTCCACCTTCTTAAGGACTAACCACTTTGATTATTTGGCAGCATGCCTCCTCTAAGTTAGAATACTTCCTAAATGTTTGATGGTCTTTTTGGCTGATTCATATCTTTAGATATGAAATCCCTCAGTAGGTGGAGCACTGTGTTTTACTGGCCAATGTGTCAAACTCAAGACCACAGGTGTCTCTCACTCCAGGCAAGAGGGAATCTATTGTCTCTACTCCCAGTCCACTATAGAAATAAGCCTTTTTCACAGCTTTTAAGTCCTAACTTGGAATGCAGTGATGTTCTAAACTTGTAATTTCTGCCCCAGAACTCAAGCCCTGAGTTGTATTTGGATGCTCCTCCTGGCTTCAACAATAGTGGACAGTTGTTTGGGTGGCCTTGGAACCAAAAGGGTACGGAGTCAGGAATGTGAGTTCAAAAATCCCCTTTAATTTGATTTTATTTGATTTTCAAGTCTGTAACTCTTCAACCATTGCCCCCAGAGCACAAGAATAAAATTTTGGCACATTAAAAATACATACTGTGCTGTGATAAAGTTATCTGATGTACGATTATTGGTATAGCAGTTAAGTATACATAATTAATTGAGGTGGATGATTAGCTGGAGTTATAATGAGAGCAAATTATATTTTGAAATAAATTGAATCCTGAATACATTTTTTTTGTTTCAAGTGTCATGAAATACCACATGTATTTTAAATGTCCCGTTGGGGATTAAAGAGCGTGAATATAATTCAGGCTAGAGTTTGCAGTCTAAAGTTAACATATGAGAGAACCTATGTGCTAGTTGCTGAAGAATTTTTACTTAAATTTAGCAAACACCATCAATAAACCAAGATGCGGGGTGGAAATTGAATAGATCAGGTGGTTAGAATCTAACAGACATTTAGACACATTGGGGAAGTGCAGAGATGCTGAGTTATTCATCCTGAACTGCGCTAATTAAAAAAGTTTTAATCACCTTGGTTCAATTAATGTCTCTAAAGAAATTATAAGTTAACAAAATGTTTGTCAAGACAAACTCTGATCCAGGCTTGCCTTGGTGTGATGCAAACGCTGGCTGGGGGCCAAGGACGCTTTCATGCTCTCATGCTGAAATATGAGCTGAGCTCCGCGAGGACCAGAGAAGCCTAAACAAACATCTGGGTCCTTCTAACTGCTTAATATTTTCAGTTTTTATAACAGTCTTCTCTGGATTTCTATATAAAAACAAAACATACTGTGTGCTTTTCCTTAGCACAGGCAAGAAGATCTTGAGACTGCGGTGCCAATTTGGTTTCGATCAGTACTGATGCTTCCCTTTTTAAACAAATTATCTTTTGCCTCTTTCATTTTTCCATTTTCATCATCTGTCCCCTCTTTTTTATTTATTGTTTTTTTTTCTTCTGCACTTTGATGGCTCATCAAATTCCTCTGATGTGTTTGATTAGAGCAATTAATGACAAATCTATGAGTAGGAAAATCCATCCATCATAATAGGAGTTGGGAGTGCTTGGATCACCAACAGTTAAGTCCTGAACAGATTCCCCACCTTGAACTATAGCCTGGCCCTATACTATCCATAGGATGCCTGTGGCCTGCACATGTGCTTAGTTTGGCACTTTTAAAAGAACTCAGTGTTCTTTTAAAAAACGGAATATGAATGGGTGTGCCAGTCTGCTTCATTTGGCATAGCGTGTGAGTCTTGATTTTGGGGTCATGAGTTCAAGCCTCATGTTGGGCGTAGCGCTTACTTTAAAAAAGAATAAAAAGTAAAGAAAATAAAAGAAGCAAATAAGTAAGTAAATAAATAAAACTGAATATGAATGACTAAATGAAATGCACTTTTTCCAACTGACCCCAGGCCAAACAGCCTTCAACTTCCTCTTGGTTTTATCCTACCTGAATGGCCTGTGAGTCGCCTAAGTTTGTACCTGGTTAGAATTTTTATGGAGAAAGCCCCCAAAACCTCATTTCCCAACATCTTCAGGATGTTCTGAGGTGGAGCCTAGGGCTGTGCCCATGTAAAGAGCATTTCAGGTGGTTCTGCCCAGGTGATCCTGGGCCCTGCTGAAGAACCATCACCTGAAATGTTTTCCAAATAGTCTCTGTGTGTTTGTGACCAAAAAATAAATAAATAAATAAAATAAAGTCAAATAAAAGTAATTCCTGCACTCAAATATAATTATAGAAAAATGACAGAGCAGATAAATGAGAATGATGCATCTCATTAATTCAAGGGTTCTCCTTTTGCTAAATTATGCTGAAGTTTTTATGAAGGAAAATAGTGAATAATTAAAAATGAAATTTTATATGGAAAGCAGTAATTATACATATGCATGCATGCACAGGCAGCAGTGGTAATGCTACCAAATTTCAAAACAATTTTCTTTCTTAGCTCTCCCAAAAGTGACATAATATTTTTTAGCTTATTTTTCCAAAAATTTGTTTAACAGAAAAAGGTTCTATTCATGGAGATGGTTTTTATTAAAAAAAAAAAAAAAAAGCAAAATTCTTTCAACTTTGTAATAAAGGTTGTTGAAAAAAGTTAAATTGTTACTCTTAATCCAATTACCCTAAATAAAATTATTGATTTGTTAGGTATTAATGAGGTGAACTAAATTACCATTAAATCTAAACTAGGGAATGCCCTTGCGCTATTAAAACACACAGTTTACTACTACCATTCTTCTGAAAATTCTCTTTAAAATTGGTCTAGATTTTTAGACTTTTAGACAATTTTCTTTAAAATTGGTCTAGCCTTTTTTCTTTTAAACATAGCAAAGTAGGCAATTCCATTCTTTTTAAAGTTTTTTTCCTCTGATTTTTAGAAGTTGTGAATATAGTCATACAATATAGAAAAGTAGAAAAAGCAAAACATTACCCATAGCTTTACTTGCTTAGAGAGAATATTTAATAAAATATGACATAATACGAAAGGTGATAAAATTATAGTATAAATACAACATAATGTAAAATATTTATATAATAAAAAAGACCATTTTACAAAGTTAAAAAATATTTCTGTGCCACAAGAAACCACAGTTAAGCAAAATGCAAATTTCAGGGGCACCTGGGTGGCTCAGTGGGTTAAAGCCTCTGCCTTCGGCTCAGGTCATGACCCCAGGGTCCTAGGATCGAGCCCCACATCAGGCTCTCTGCTCTGCAGGGAGCCTGCTTTCTCCTCTCTCTCTCTCTGCCTGCCTCTCTGCCTACATGTGATCTCTGTCTGTCAAATAAATAAATAAAATCTTTTAAAAAATTCAAATTTCACAGTACTACATTACATAAAAAGTAAAATTCTTCTTTCTCAATTCAGTCCTGATAGTTGGCTCTTTTTCTTTCTTCTTCTTTTTTTTTGAAAAGGTTTTTCCAGTAATTAACATACCTTTAAATAATATGTTTAGTACTTTAATTCTTCTTTTCCTTTCAGTTTAGGTATAACTTGCATTCAGTAAATTGCACACAAATCTTAAGCTGGCTCAAAGAAATTCGATGTATGTACATCTATAACCATGTCACTAGCAACTGCTACCAAAGCAAGCTATAGAACATTTTAGCTCCCAGAAGGCTTAACCCTTCCCACACAGTGTTCCCTTAAAGATAATTACTCTTCTTCTTTATAACTTGGGTGAGTATTACAAGTGTTTGAATGTTATGTAATCAGAATCATATATATTTTTTCCTTTTTTTAGAGGTGTAATTAACATACAGTGTTATGTTAGTTTCAGGTATACAATATAATTGTTCAATAATTAAACATTTCTCAGTGCTCATTAAGATTATTTTAATCTCCTTTACCTATTTCACCCATTCCCCCCATTCACCTCCCCTCTGGTAACCATCGTTTATTCTCTGTATTTAAGAGTCTGTTTTTTTTTGTCTCTTTTTTGATTTGTTTGTTTGTTCTATTTCTTAAATTCTTAAATTCCACATATGAGTGAAATCATATGGTATTTGTCTTTTTCTGACGGACTTCTTTCACTTAGCATTATACCCTCTATATCCATCCATGTTGTTGCAAGTGGCAAGATCTCATTTTTACATTTTACATTCTAGCTCTATCCACATTGTTGGAAATGGCAAGATTTCTTTCTTTTTTTAAGATTTTATTTATTTATTTGACAGAGAGATCACAAGTAGGCAGAGAGGCAGGCAGAGAGAGAAAGGAGGAAGCAGGCTCCCCGCTGAGCAGAAAGCCTGACATGGGACTCGATCCCAGGACCCTGAGATCATGACCTGAGCCGAAGGCAGCAGCTTAACCCACTGAGCCACCCAGGCGCCCAAGCTTTCTTTTTTTGATGGCTGAGTAATATTGGGAAGATTTCTTTCTTTTTTTGATGGCTGAGTAATATTACATTATATATATAGCACATCTCCTTTATACATTCCTGAGTCAATGTACCTTTGGGCTCTCTCCACAGTTTGGCTATTGTAGATAATGTGGCTATAAATGTCGAGGTGCATGTCCCCCTTCGAATCAGTATTTTTGTATCTTTTAGGTAACTACCTCATAATACAATTGCTGGGTCATAGGGTAACTCTATTTTTAACTTTTTGAGGAACCTCCAAACTGTTCTCCAGAGTGGTTGCATTGATTTACATTCTTACCAATAGTGCAAGAGGATTCCCTTTTCTCTTTTCTCCATATCCTCACTAACACCTGTTGTTTCTTGTGTTGTTAATTTTAGTTATTCTGACAGATGTGAGGTGATAATTTATTGCTCTACCAAATTTTTAAAGAAGTAATACCTATTCTTGAATTTTTCCAAAAAATAGAAAAGGAAAAAAGCTTCCAAATTCACTCTATGACGCCAGTATTATCCTGGTATCAAAATAAAAAAAAATAAAAAAAAAAAGAAAGAAATCTACCGGCCAATATCCCTAACAAACATAGGTACAAACCTGCTCAACAAAATACTAGCAAACTGAATTCAAGAACACATTTAAAAAAGTCATTCATCGTGATCAAGCAGAATTTTTCCAGGGATGAAAGGGTGGTTCCATTTTCATAAATCAATCAACATGATACACCACATTAACAGGACAAAGGAAAAAAACTATTTGATCATCTCAACAGATGCAGAAAAGCCTTGATAAAATACAACATCAATCCATGACAAAAAATCTCAACAAAATGGGTTTAGAGAGAACGGATCTCAGCTTGATAAAGGCTATACATGAAAACCCAAAGCTGATATCATATTTAATTGTGGGAAAACTGAGAGCTTTTCATCTAAGATCAAGAACAATACTTGGCTGTCCACTCTCACTACTTTTATTCACCATTGGTCCTAGATGCACCAATCAGATAAGAAAAAGAAAAAGGATGCAAATTGATAAGAAGGAAAACTGTGACTACTTGCAGAAGACATGATACCAAACATAGAAAACTGTAAAGCTCCACCAAAACACTCTAAAAACTGATAAATGAATTCAGTAAAAGTCATAGGATAAAAATTTTAATATAGAGATATGTTACAGTTCTATACATGAATAACAAAGTAGCAGAGAGAGAAATTTACAATTTTCCAATTTACAGTTGCAGCAAAAAAAAAAAAAAAAAATGACACCTTAGGAATAAACTTAATCAAGGAAGTGAAAGACCTATACTCTGAAAACTACAAAACACTGGTGAAAGAAATGAAAAACAACACAAACAAATGGAAAGATATTCCATGCTCATGGAATAAAAGAATTCATATAATTAAAATGTCCATATTACCCAAAGCACTCTACAAATTCAATGCAATCCCTATCAAAATAACAACAGCATTCTTCACAGAACTAAAAAAATAAAGATAAATTTGTATGGAACAAAAAAGATCCCAAATAGTCAAAACAATCTTGACAAAGAACAAAGCTGGAAGTAACCCAATTCCAGATTACAAAATACACTACAAAGTTGTAGTAATCAAAGCAATATGGTACTGGCACAAAAACAGACACATATGTCAATGTAACAGAATAGAGAGCCCTGAAATAAACCCATGCTTACATTGTCAATTAATCTATGACAAAGGAGGAAAGAATATACAATGGGAAAAAGACAGAGTCTCTTAGACAAATGGTGTTGGGAAAACTGGACAGCTACATGCAAAAGAATGAAACTGGGCCACTTTCTTACACTGTTCACAAAAACAAACTCAAAATTGATTAATGACGTAAATGTGAGACCTAAAGTCATAAAAATCCTAGAAGAAAACAATGTCTCTTTGACATTGGTTGTAGTAACAGTTTTCTAGATATATTTCTTCAGGCAAGAGAAACAAAAGCAAAAATAAAAAACAAACAAATAAAAAAAGCAAAAATTTGGGCTACACCAAAGGAAAATTTGGGCACAGCAAAGGAAACGATCAACAAAATGAAATGGCAATATACTGAATGAGAGAAGGTATTTGTAGATGATATGTCCAATTAGGGGTTAATATCCAAAATATATAAAGAACTTACACAAGTCAACAACAAAAGAACAAACAATCCATTTAAATAATAGGCAGAGGACCTAAATAGACATTTTTCCAGAGAAGACATACAAATATGTGAAAAGGTGCCCAATATCACTAATAATCAAGGCAATGGAAATCAAAACCACAATGAGATATCACTTATATCTGTCAGTTGGCTACAATAAAAAAGACAAGAATAACAAGTGTTGGTGAGGATGTGGAGAAAAGGAACCTTGCACACTGTTGATGGGAATGCAAATTGGTGTAGCCACTGTGAGAAACAGTAGGAGGTTTCTCAAAAAATTAAAAATAGAATTCCATATAATCCAGGAATCCTACTTCTGGATATTTACCCAAAGAATACAAAAACATGGGGCGCCTGGGTGGCTCAGTGGGTTGAGCCTCTGCCTTCGGCTCAGGTCATGATCTCAGGATCCTGGGATCGGGCCCCGCATCAGGCTCTCTGCTCAGAGAGCCTGCTTCCTCCTCTCTCCTCCTGCTTTCTCCTCTCTCTCTGCTTGCCTCTCTGCCTACTTGTGATCTCTCTTTCTCTGTCAATAAATAAAATATTTAAAAAAAGAATACAAAAACACTAATTCAAAAAGATATATGCACCCTTATATTTATTATAGCATTATTTACAATGGCCAAGATACAGAAGCAATCCATAGGTTGCCCGCCCCAAACGCACATACTGGAATATTACTCGGCCATAAAAAATGAAATCTTACTATTTGTGACAATACAAATGGACCTGGAGGATATAATGGTAAGTGAAATAATTCAGTCAGAGAAAGACAAATCCCACATTTCATTCATACATGGAATCTAAAGAAAAAAACAAACCAAAAGACAGACTCTTAAATATAGAGAACAAACTGATGGTTGTCAGACCAAGTTGGGTGGGGAGGATGGGTTATTAGACAAAGAGGATTAAGAGGTACAAACTTTCAGTCATAAAATAAATGAGTCACAAAGATAAAAAGTACAGGACCCAACATGGGGGGGTTAAGGAGGTAGGAGAAGAATAAATGAAACAAGATGGGATTGGGAGGGAGACAAACCATAAGTGACTCTTAATCTCACAAAACAAACTGAGGGTTGCTGGGGGGAGGGGGTTTGGGAGAAGAGGGTGGGATTATGGACATTGGGGAGGGTATGTGCTTTGGTGAGTGCTGTGAAGTGTGTAAACCTGGTGATTCACAGACCTGTACCCCTGGGGATAAAAATATATGTTTATAAAAAATAAAAACAACAGAAAAGGAAAAAAAAAAGTACAGGACCCAGAATACAGTCAATAATATTATAATAATGATATATGGGACAGATGGTAACTACACATATTGTGGTGAGCATTGAGTATGTATAGAATTACTGAATCACTATGTTATATACCTGAAACTAACATATATTGTATGTTAATGATACTTGAATTAAAAATAATTTTAAAGACAGACTTATGTCAAGAACTGAAGGGTCTGGAGTTTTACTCTATTTATAAGAGTAAATCACTTGCAATCTGACACAAGATGCTTGGGTCATGATGAAAGACCTTTACACTCATGAAAAAGCAGTATCCAGAGTATCAACATGTTTGTATCAGTACAAGCCCCAATTAGCAGATGAGCCTAGATGAATGTCTGCACCCAAACTGGATCATATTCCAAGCCAGAAACACTGAGCTTGCGGGAACTTTCTGTTTTATAGCAACCAGTAAGCAAAACTTATTATCCCAAAGCAGACATGATCTTACTCCTCAAGGTTAGTTACTGCAAATACTTGGTCAGGGCTTTGCATTCTTGGCATACTCAGCAAGATGTGTAGGAACAGGAAAGCCCCCACGGAACAGCATTTCCTGACACTGCCCACCCCTGACTTTTATATCATCTTTGCTACTAGCCTGATCAGGACCCCATGGACATAGACAGGTTGTGTTCACTGGCAGGATTTACTCTGGGTTTGTATGGGAACCAACAAGGAGGCAAGACACGCTCTCTCAACCCCACATGCCAAATCAAGATTGCTACTAATTGGCCAACAGAGGACTTGAGTTGGATAACATTCTGGGGCAAAGATGCTTTGCCCTTTTGTCCCTTCTATTATCCCTTGTGAGTGTCTGGAATTATTTCCCTATTCTAGGAGCCCTGAGAGGCTACTGAGTGTCTTTAGAGGGCAGTTCTAAGGCCTCTGTCCTGACAAACCAGGATGTTCTGGAAAGAGGGGAGAGCAGGGCAAGGGCAGGGATTTTATTGTCTCAGCTGTTCTGAAAAGCTCATTATCATTTTAATTTATGGGTTAGTGGCCAGCTCTCTCCCGTTCTTTTCATTTGCTGGGGAGTCATGAGCTGAACTGCCTTGGGAAAGGTTGCTTTGGGCTAATGTTTTACTCTGCTCTGTTTTCTTCAAGTTTCCTATCCTGCTGCTTCTTCATTTAGGATTTCCTCAAACTTCTGTTCCTGTTTTCTTGGTTATGTTTTCATTTCTCAAAAAATAAATTATTCCTGCTATATCACTGGGATCTTGGGAGACAGGAGAAGTAAACAGGAAGACTCATTTCTCTGTCTTGAACTGGAAGCCTATAATTTTTCAAGGACTTGGCATCATAGAAAGAGCATGAGATCCCTTTTGCTTCTCATCCTTTCTTTTTTTTCACTTTCCCTCTCTCTCCCTCTGTACTTCCATACACTCATCCACAGGCAAACTGTAGGACAACACATGCTATTAAAACTAAAATAAAATAGAACAATGATTTTCATGATATATGTTCTCTCTCTCAGTGACTCAGAAAACATTTGCTAAGTGTCTCCTCCGTGTTTGGCATTATTGTAGGCACTAGGAACACAAAAAAACCTGTAGTCCCTGACTTCCTAGGGGTCTAAAGACCAGTAAGAGAAAAGAAGGTAAACAATAGCCAATGGGGTAAGTGTAAATTCACATTATGTATTCTTTGTAAGGGGAGCCTTTGGAGTTCTGACCAAGTTTTGCCAAGGGTGGAGTGTGAGGCAGAATGAAGTCTTCCCCATGGAGATCATGTACTAGCTCAGTCTCAAAACCTCAACAGGATTGTCCTAGGCAGACAAAGGGAATATACTTAATATGGCATAATCCATAATGCATATAGCATATCGGGAAAATATAGCATATTTCCAGAGCTCAAATGTTTAAGGGGAAAGGTTAGAAAAAGAAGGTTTTGAAGGTCCTTGTGAGTCACACTGAAGAGTTAGAGTGTGGCCAATGTTTCCCAAAGTGTGGCACAAAATTATTTTAGCTCACACATGCACTTTTTAAGAAATGGTTTTGAGTTTTTATGTATGTTAGAAACATAAGCCAACATGTTAAAACCATGGTTTTAAATCTGAGGGGTTTGAATTGGCGGGTGAGTGGGAGGTTGGGGTACCAGGTGGTGGGTATTACAGAGGGCACGGATTGCATGGAGCACTGGGTGTGGTGAAAAAATAATGAATACTGTTATGCCGAAAATAAAAAAATAAAAAATTTTAAAAAACCCATGGTTTTACAAATATTAGCACTTAGGGTTAAGCTAGCAGGTAATGCTGTTTGGGATTCATCTCAGGTAAGCCAATGAACAGATTAAGTGCTCAGATACACTCAGAAATGTTCCAAGCCTTCAGAGCCCACCAAACTGAGAGAAAATAGACACTACTAGTATTAAGGAGCTTAATATAAGAAAGGAGCAATGAAAGTAATTTAAAAAAAGTAAAAGTAGTAATCCCTCTACTCCTAAATTCATTTTCCCATTTACTATGTATTTATTGGGGTTTGATGGATTTGGCGCAGATCAAGGAAAAACATATGACCACAAGAAGCAGTAGCACACAACTAGCTTTACTGGGTGGTGCTTAGGGTTGCATGTGGGTAAATCCCTTACCAAAGGAGTCTGTGCAGAGGCTATATTGTGGGGTACCAGAAGGGGAGGAGGGCAGAGCGACTCCTAGGGGAGAGGGAGGCCAGAGAGTGGCTTCTGTGTCTAGATGATGTCACTCAGCACCACGGTGGGGAATTTCTGGGTCAGAGAGCTTGAAGGTCAGCTATAATAGCTTGGGACCTTATAGCCATGAGGCTCTATCTACCCAATGACAGCAGATGTGGGGTGAGGTTTTATGAAGCACACAAAGCAGATGGGACCTAAATGGCTTAAAATCTGCTTATTGTGGCTACTTTTTAGATAATTAGATGTATAAAATTTTGAATTTGGCACTGGTGGGCTTTTGAGCTAACAAGTCTCAGCCTTGAGTAAAGAAATAATGGAGTTAAGACTCAGAAGGCCATCTTTGGCTTATGTATACAACAATGTTTGTTCCATGGAGCTCCTGAATCCTGTAGTTTGGGAACATGATTTATAGCAATGTATTTAAGTGAGTAGAATCACATTACAACAAAACGGGGCTCCCCTTGAAGTTGTATTTATTTTCATTTAGTATAATTCAAAATAAACCCAAACAATTTAATTTTATTTGATTTCAAAACAATTTGCATTTAGTTTAAACTATGGCGCCTGTGTGGCAGTTAAGGGCATAGATTGGAGTCAGAAAACCCTAAATGCAATGTCTAGCTTTACCACCCATGTAACTTCTATCTGCTTCAGTGTTCTTGTATGTGAAACAAGGATTCTGGCCTCTGCTTCATGATAAGCTTAGGATTAAACAAGGTAATGCAGGGAGAACAAGCTGGTAGACTCTTCTGACCTTGATGTCAACTGAGGGGACTAGACAGAGGACATCAGAGTCTCAATGTGAGAGGCAAGACACTCCCACCCCTACCAAGTGCAGAATTCACAGTGGGGACACAGGAGATAGTTGTCAATGACTAAACTCCCTTACCTACTTAGAGAACAAGGGCTATAGTGTGGAAGAGAGTTTTGTGGGGTGATTGTTGAAGAATTTATTTGAAGAGGGTGGCTGTTCAGCTTGGAGTTCCCACTCCAACTCTTTGTATGGAGGGGAAAAGGGGTTACTTTCCTGTGCTGGGTTAAGGAGGCCAGGTTTCAGAGGAATCATGTGGGGTGTATGGGCCTGTCTCCTGCATTTGTGAGACAAAAGCAATTGGGTTGGACCTTTGCCTAAAGTGGCCTGAGGTCTCACTGAACTCTGGAGCCCAGAAAGAGAAAGGCTGACTGGCCATCACTTTGATGACAGAGCCAGGACAGGCCTGTTGGGTTTGGACTGGCCTGCACTCCTAGAGATTATTGGGGCCAGGCATGCTGTTGGATGCCGGGTGGACTAGATGGCAGGGGCCTGCAGGAAAGAGATGAGTCCTAGACAATAGGGCTTCCAGAAAAGTGAAGAGACACTAGGTGAGGACGTTAGAGCTGTCCCAAAGGACCTATCCAAAGAGCACGGGAAAGCATCACCATGAAAGAAAGTTTGTATTGTTTGCCTGGCCAAACCCTGAAGTCTCAGAGCTCTAAGCCATCCAGCATAGTAAGGATGGTCCTTCCCCCTTTATTCCTTTCCCCAACCATGAGCTCTCAGCAGAGTGAGGCTGCACTATCTGTTGGAGAAGTGAAGGAGGAGTTGAGCGGGTGGATGGCAGAAAGCGGTCCCTTTCTTGGCTTGGAAAATTAATGCACGGAAAGTACTGTTTAAATCTGTGCTGCCCAGTATGGCAGCCACATTTCTGGCTATTGAGCACTTCAGATGTGGCTAGTCTGAATTAAGAGGGAAGTATAAACTACATGTTGTCCTTCAAAGACCTGGAAGAAAAGAATGTAAAACTGTCTCACTAATAATTATATATTGATTACAGGTTGAAATTGTAATATGTTAGATATATTTCACCCTTTAAAATGGGACTACTAGAAAATTTAAAATTACACATGTGACTCGCATTATGTTTCCATGGGACTGTGCCTGTTTAGCTCGTCCTGAGTGTTTTCCTCCTAGTTACAAAATGACTCTTTGATTTTCAAACAAGTCTCATCACAAGCTCATGTTTCCCTCAAAATATGGTATTTGTCCTCAAGGTGAATTCTCTCTGCAGCATGAAAAGCTCGTGAGATGACCAACAGAAAGGAAACAAATTCCAGCAACTCCTATGTTTTCTCTGAATATCTGTTACCAAACCCTACCAAAGTCTCATCTTATGTAGCTCACAGGACAAAAACCACTGCACGAGGCAGGATAAAGTCAAATGGAAGTAGCAGGTACTAACTTGTACATAAGAAAATGAAAGAGCCTTTGATTAATATATTATAGCAAGTTTTCAAATACTTGTGCTTGTTCAAATATGTGATTTTGAAAGCTTACAAAAAGCCACTATTTCTCTATGGCTAGCAAACACTTTTATTCATTCCATATATGAAGGCTTTGAAGTTCATTGCTGACTAGGCTAGTCTAAAATAGAGACAAGTCTTTGTCTGTGTGGTCCCTTCCCATTGGATGTCCATGTGTGCCGGTCACAAGGGAGGCTGCCCAGAACATGTCCATCTCAGGATGGAACATGGATGACCATCTCTGTCACTGTGCAGTTTATGAAAGCCCCACCAAACAAGATATCACAGGTAACTTCAGAGTAGCCATGCTTCAGGGTGATGTTAATGTCTCAGAAAGTGGTAAGGATGCTGGTCCTGACAAGCAGTAGTGGCCTGACACAGGACAACTGTGATGGGCAAGTCCCTGTCCAGAGTTTCCTGTGCATGGTGGTTTTTTCAGCTTGCATTTATTGGACTTCTCCTTCTGCCCAATTCTCTTTCCTTTCCTTCCTCTCCACAGACGTTAACGCCTAATAAATATCTTGCACGCCCAATTCAGGTTCAGTGTCTGCTCCTGGACTACCCAACCTCTGACCTCCCCCTGCAATCTGAGTCAGAGCCTTACCTCACACTCATTCCCATATCCCATTAACATCCAGAGCTGATCTTAGGGGCAGAAAGGGGATAGAAGACTGGGGTACCATGCTTGTAAGTGCCTCAGCTCCCTTCCCAAGTCCACACAGTACATGTACAAGGTGTAGGATGAGGTATCTGTTGAACTGGGGCCGAGTTCCTGTGTGTCAGACACGTCTGATCTGGAAGCGCTTCTGGGTACATTCTGTGATGCTGGCCATACTATTTTTCTTGCTCTACAATTCAGACAAAGACCTCCTTCAAGTGTTCAAAATGGAGCTTTCAAGATGTCAGCATTTTCTTCCCTGGCTCCTGGCCCCTGGTCCCCTACCATGACAGGTCCCTGTGTGTCCCTCAGGGATTAGCCAAGCCTTCAGGGGAAGCCTACAAGCTCCATTTCCAACCCCTCCTTCCATACCCAGCCCTGCCAGCATCCTCGAAGACGGAGGACCTGCGTTTCTCCCAATGGCCAGCTTACCAGAAGAGGACACAGACCCCCCCCAACACTGTGTTTGCCCTGGGTCACCCCCTCCTTCTTCCCCTGTTCCCCTGTGTGGCATGGAGTTCAACGTGTTCTCTGACGTTCTCTCAAGACAGCTATCCCTAATGAATGCATTCGAATGAAAGCCAAGGAAATGTTTAAAGTTATGTCTTATGATACAGCTTTGAGACTAGTGGCAAAAGAACACCCAGACCCTGGAAAATAACATTGCCCACCACTCTTTCCATTCTTTTTTTTTGGGGGGGGGGTCCTCTGATTAATAGATGCCTATTCATGAGAACATTGACAACCATAAATATTTATTTTAAAACACAGAACTTGGTCACAAAAGAATTGGAGAAATGGCATTATTTCCTGTCCAACCAGGTATATGCCCATGGACATTTATTTCCTTACTAGGAAAGTGAGGGGACTCATATTTCTTGCAAAAAGGGAGATATGCTCAATTATACCCTGGGGGCTGGGGAGGGGGAGAACAAGGCAGAAGGCAGGAGCTATAGCTAGAACCTACTAACTAGAGGTTTGCAAGGTCCAGGGACACTTCTTGTTCCTGAAAGATAGGCTGGAGACTCAGAACACAGGCTGCTGGTAAGAACCTTGCTGTGCATGAAATGCAAACATCATCGTTGTTTTTCCACGCTGGCTAATTAAGATAATTCTGTTTGAAGTTACACTTCTGGCTCGACTCTAAGAGGCCCGCTCTTATTTCTTGAATCTGTGCCCACACTTTGTAGGTTTTCTGCATGGCTTGTCTGGCTGGGTGACTCTGGACAATGTTTTCAGAAGCTGTCAGGCATATGCAGCAGTGAAAGAGGCAACCATGTACATGCAGAAATTTCACAAAATGGCAGCATCTCACACATCACAGATGATACAATTTTCCAAAGACCTTAAATGTAAAGCTTACTCTGGAGAGCTTGGGAGCTTTCTGTGTAGACGTGGTTTAGGTGTGTCACATATAAGGGAGCTGAGGGTTGATGAAATCAGAGCCTCTGTAACTTCTCTGGTTTACACTGACTTTTTTTTTTTTTTTAAAGTATGCTCCACACCCAGCACGGAGCCCAATGCAGTGCTTGAACCCATGACCCTGAGATCAAAACCTGAGGTGAGATCAAGAGTGAGACACCCAACCAACAGAGCCACCCAGATCCACCTGGTTTGCACTGATTTTAAGGGTGGGTTTTGAAATTAAGTCAGAAGGGTTTGTCCCCAAATTTCTTCCAGACCAAGATGATCTCTCTTCTGCTTAGGGTGCAGAATTTAGGGTTTTCAACCAATACCAATAAGCATCTGAGCAGAGTCAAAGATGCTTCTCAAGCTGGGGCAGCCACTATGGAAAATAGTATGGAGATTCCTCAAAAAATTAAAAAAAGAACTATTTCATATGATGCAGCAGTCCCACTTCTGGATATATATCCAAAGGAGATGAAATCACTATCTCAAAGAAATATCTGCATTCCCAAGTTTATTGCAGCATTATTTATAACAGGCAAGATATGGAAACAACCTCAGTGTTTGGCTAACAGATGAATAAACATTTTATACACACACACACACACACACACACACACAGGAATATTATCCATTATCCAGCCATGAGAAAGAAAAAAAAATCTTGTCATTTGTGACAACGTGGACGGACCTTGACAGCATTATGCTAAGTGAAATAAGTCAAATAAAGACAAATACTGCATGGTACCACTTATATGTGGAATCTAAAGAAGAATCCACATTCATAGAAACAGGAAGTAGATAAGTGGTTGCCAGGGTCTGGGGGTAGAGGAAATAGGAAGAGGCTAAAAGTATACAAACTTTCAAAACTTTTCTTGCCCTTTATTTAGGTGCTTCTAAATAACCCATGGCTATGCTTCCAGGTAACCACGGACTCCCTGTACCCAGGTTCCTTATCTGTAACAGCCACAGTAATAATAATGACCTCCCAGGGGGGCTGCTGTGAGGAGCAGATGAGATGACATGTGAAGACTATTTAGAAATGCACCAGGCACAGCTGGCTACTTATAGCACTAATCATCATTGTTCAGTTATCTGGTATTTGCAAATGACACTGGTCACCAAGTGACAGCTATCTAAACCTGGCCCAAAGCTTCATTATCAAAATGTGAGAGGTATATGCTAACCAGTTGTGTCTTGGTTCTCTAGTTCCAACTCTTTGGTACCAGATAACCAGAAAACCACAGACTTGGACAAGTTTTGACTGTCTGTATTTAATTATTTCTATTCCATCTTATTCTACCAATGATTTGAAACCACATATGTATAATGAAATATAAACTCTAAAAATACATATTCAGGCTCCTAGCTATGGATTAAATAAATCACAGGGATGGAAGGTACAGCATAGGGAATATAGTCAGTGGTAGTGTAATAGTATTTATGGTGACAGATGGAAGACACACTTGTGGTGAGCACAGAATATATAGACTTGTTGGATCACTATGTTGTATACCTGAAACTAATGTAACATTGTTGTCAGCTATAATTCAATTAAAAAATTTTTGTTTTAAAGAGTAAATCTTTTTCAATATTCTTGAATAATTCCCCACATATACCTCTATTCTATCTTGAAAGGTCTTCAAATGAGTATTTGGGAAACAGTGCAAAACATATTATATCCAGGGAAAATATAGATGGGGAGATAAAATTTATATATATATATATATATTTTAATATATTTATATATCAATATGTAATTATATATTTTATGCCATTTGTATATAATATATAACTTAAATTAAAAAATTTATTTAAGTTACAAAAAATGGGTGTTAAAATAAATAGTACACAGACATGATGGACATAAAAATAAGGCTAGGATGTAAATTTACTTCTAAAGTTCCTGAAAACCAAAGAAAAAGGAAATATGATAGGCTATATATCTATATTATCCAAAAGAAGAAAGTACACCATTTCCTCAGGAACAAAGACAAACAAACAAGTAGATAACAAGATATTCCTGACACTGGGGTATGGAAAAAAAATGTTTTGCCTGATTTTTCATATGTAAATACTGAGACTTGCTGTGGGCTACAATGGCTAACGTCCTCATCATATCTGGATAATAAATGTACTCACTGATTCAATATGAGAGTATTATAATGTCCTTGGGATATTCCAAAGGAATAAAGTCAAACATGGTGAAGGCAATTGTGGGAGCTCAAGACAAGCTCTTCCAATTTGAGACCTCTCTTTTTGATCTGGCTTTATCTAGGAGAAAACACTGACCATGAAGAGCAAGAGGGGAACTTCAGATCCTTTAAACTCTCTTTTATTTTATATAGTTCCTCTCAACTGTTTTGGTAAAAACAGAAACAAAACTCCAAAATCTCAAAACAAACAAACAAAAAACCCCAGAAGACAGCAGCAGACAATTTGAGATTATACTTTTTGGAAAGGGAACAGACTGGATTATAGTTTAATATTTTGAATTTTCCCCTTTCCTGGGATTTGGTATTGGATAATAAATGATAATATCGCTGCATCTTTTAAAGACCACTTTTGAAGACATTTATAGTTTTTGATATCCTTTTATTAGATTTACTTGATACGTTTTATTTTTAGGACTCTGCTAAGAAGAAGTTGATAAACTGGGATGCTTTCAGTCATTAGATAACCAGAGTCTGATGCCAGAAACTGAGAGGTAAATTTTAAATTTAATATCAGTAGCTCTCCTTCACCTTGGTTTTCTAGAATAACTATCTTTCTCTCATCTTACTTCGATCTCATCCTGTTCCCATAGTTTGATTGGTACTATACTATTTAGAATGTTTTTTGAAAGAAGGTGAGGCACAAGCTTAAAATCAAGTGCACAACAGCATTTTATGATGAAAAGGGGGAGCATTTAAAATGTATTATCCAACAATATTGTTTTTACCTAGAAGTAACAGAACGTGACACAACTGTGGCTTATAGCCTTTATTTTATACATTAAGAAGCCTAGAGAAATGCAGTCCAGGGCTGATATGGGTGCTTAATGATATAATCAAGGACTCAGATCTTTCCATCCTTCAGCTCCACCATCCATAATGTGTGGCTTTCATACTCAGGGTCCAAGGCAGCTGTTCCACCTGTCACCCTCAACATATGAGGTATGCATACCAGAGAGGAAGAAAGGACAGAAGGACAAAAGTAACAGGCCTGCTGGGTCTGTTGCTTTGTAAAGCTTCCTAGAAGCTCCACTACCACCAATCACCACCACCAGCAACCTCTCCTTATGCTTTACTGCCTAAAACAGAGTCACATCACCACCTGCAAACAGCTCCAGGAAGGCGAACAGTTTAGCTAGGAACATTCCTCCTTACGCAAACTCACAGTTCTGTTTAACAAAGAAGGGAAGAGTGGATATAAGGTAGGCATTTAAAAGGGTAAACCACAACAAATATTTGTAATATAACATTAACAGAAAAAAAACAGGAAACAAATCACCTCTTTTGTGTCACCTCAGCTTTATAAACTAATAGACACAACATGAGAAAAATTACCAAAATGTTAAGCATAACTGTCAATGGGTGGGGGAATTATCAGTGATATTTATTCTGTTATAGGTAGTTTTCTGTATTTTGTTTTGTTAAATTAAGTGTTTGCCAGTTTATAATGAAAAGAATAAATTAGAATTTGCAAAATAGAATGTATTTTACATTTATGTTTATTTTATTATTACACTTCTCTAATTCATCCTTTATCAGCATCATCCTGAACATTACATAAGAATATCAGGAACTGGGGTGGTGTGTGGCTCAGTTGGTTAAGTGGCCAACTCTTGATTTCAACTCTGGTCATGATCTCAGGGTGGGGAGATTGAGGCCCAAATCTGACTCCTTAATCAGTGGGAAGTCAGCTTGAAATTTTCTCCCTCTACTCCTGCCCCTGCTTATTTTCTCTCTCTCAAATAAATAAAAAAGCTTAAAAAAAAAAGAATATCATGAACCATTTTTTTATGGAAACCAATAGGTTACATAGTCTGTATCATCTAGTTTTGCTTTTTTTTTTTTTTTTTTTAAATATGGACGCCCGAACTTTACAAGCTCAAACATGGTGGATTATAGATTGCATTACATGACACAACCAGAAAATTGGCAGGATGGCAGGGTTTGGCTCAGCTGAAAGAACACTCAACCAGCAGGCAGAGATAAAATTCTATCAGTGCACAGAAGGATTTGTGTTATCTTGGGTGATATAATTAACTTCTTTGAGACCCAAAGGCCTCATCTATAAAATGAGGGCTTGAACTATGTGACCTCTAAAAGTCCTTTTTGACCTTGGCATTCTGCTTCTTTTAGCTACATATCAATTTTTCTCAGAGCTCGTTTTTATGGCCTTCTGAAACATTTGTCTTAGTAGTTTACCCTCACATTGAAACTGTCATTTCATGAATGACACCCCCCTTATCTGTTTCTCCTTCTACTTTTTAAAATATTTCTCTCTTCTTTTGCAATTTAGTTTCCTCCTTCAGACCTGGACATATGAATAATGCTCAAGAATTGAGCATTGTTCTAATCAGGCTCTTTTTTATGGTCCCACTTAGAAGTTTCATCTGCTTTGATAACTGTTGTGCGGATGAATCCCAAATCTATGCCCTTCTCTCTGACATCTCTAGGCTTTAGACTCAATATTTCTACCTGGCTGAGAGCCATACGTCATTCAGTTAAATGTTGTCACCTGAAATTCAACTTGTTTAAAACCAAGCTCATCCTTTCCCTAGTCAACATGGTCTCCTACCCCTTGATTTTTTTGTTATTTCTCTAATTGGTACCATTCTTTTCTTAGTTTTTTTAGGCCTGAAACCTTAAAGGGTGTCTTTGATTCCATCTTCTAGCTTATCCCTCATAGAAAATCAAGGAGAAATCTTTTTGGTTCCAGTTCAAGATGGCAATGTAAGATCCTGAAATTGCCTCCTGTGATGGATAGAACAAATCTACAGTAATATGGAAAAATTTCCTTAAAAAACAAAACAAAACAAAACCCTAAAAACTAGCTGAGGGAATCCTGTACATCAGACAAATAAGGGAAAAAAAACCCCACATAAAAATGGGTGGGAGAGGTTGAGATGCAATCTTGCCATAAACCCCACCCCTGGCATGGCAACCTGCAATCAGGAAAGAACTCAAAACCCAGAGCTTCCCCCTGAGTAGTGAAGAGTTTGAACCCCACGTCAATAAACCAAACTTTTAAGACCTGTACCTGAGAGACGAGCCCTAAACTATCTAACTCTGAAAAATAACGGGGCTCATGCCCACAAAACCCATAAGGCTATAATGAACTAAGAAACAGCCCTTAAAAGGCTGGTGTACCCAGAGTTACTTACCCTAAGGACCAGAAGAGAGGCAGCCAACTGAGGGACACTCAGGTTTTACGAGAAAGAGGATTATTTGCTTATCTTAAAGCACTGGTCTGAGGGGCAGGGATTTAAATTAACATACATCTGGGGCCTGCTGGGGTACTTTTGGAGGATGGAGACTGGCATACACCACCTTTTTATTCTTCTTTCTGCCTTGCTCTGGCCCGTAGGTGCTATATTTGTGCTCTCCCTCTGCCTCAGTTCAGCTCACAAGTGCTTTCTGGAAAGAAACTTGTACCCTCCTGTAGTATCATGAGTTTTGGTGGCTACTGCCAGGGTATGCCTCTAGATTACCCAGCTGATGGCCAGAGGGCCAACATTTGTGGGTCCCAAAGAAGTATAACCAATGGAGAAAGAGTTCTAAATGGCTAACATCACAGGGCCACAGAAAGAGGCAAGAGTCTGGGGAGTCCAGAGTTTCTGTGAAAGAGAGCTATTAACTTATCCTCATAGTTGTGGCCTGAGGAGCAGGCTTCTAATTAAACACACATCTAAGGGCTGACAGTAACCCTTTCTAGAGACCTCAGAAGGCAGGTGCCATCTTCCTGCTCTCCCTCTGCCATGCTCCAGAGTATCACTGTCTCCTGGAAGGGAGCTTCTATATATGTTTAGTAGGCTCTAGATTTTGCAACTGCTGCCCAGGGGCTTCCCCTTGATAACCTGGCTCTGGTGACCAGGAGGACTTGTGTTCCTAGTTCTCACAGGATTATAGCAATCAGAGAGAGAGTCATAGACAGCTAATGAAAACAACCCCCCCCCCCCAAGTCTTTCTGTCAAAGAGATCTATTTGCTTATCCTGGAGACTTGGCTTAGGGGCAGACTTCTAGTGTGGCATACATCTAGAGGCCTACAGAGGTTCACTCTGGGGATGGAGGCTGGTGAATTCCACCTTTGTGCTCTCCCTCTGTTTCACTCCAGATCACCAGTATTGCCCATAAAGGAGCTTGTACACCCATATGGCACCCCAATTTTTGTGATTACTTCCCTGGGGACACCTCCAGATCACCTGAATCTGGTGAGCAGCAGGACCTATGCTTGAAGCACCACAGTTTGTGTGTGTGTGTGTGTGTGTGTGTGTGTGTGTGTGTGTGTATATATATATATATTTTTTGCATACTTTAAAAGCTGGTGCCTGAGGGTCTGGCTTATATTAAGCTTAAATACAGGCGACTAAAATCATCCCCTTTATTACACTGACAGGTCTTGGCATGCCCTCAACTACTTACTGGAAGTCACTAAAAATAAAATTGGCTGTTTGGATGATCACAAAGTTTTAAGACACAAACAAGAACTAGGACAGCGTTGAATGATAAGGCTCATCTCTGATATGGGACTACTCTTTTAAGACTGAGAGAGGCTATTTTATCTAATGCATAGAAACCAACACATAGAGTTAAGGAAAATGAAGAGACAAAGGAATATGTCCCAAATGAAAGAATAAGATAAAACTTCAGAAAAAGTCCTTAATGAAATAAAGATAATTTACCTGATAAAGAGTTCAAAATAATGGTCATAAAAATGCTCATCAAACACAGAAGAGTGGAAGAAGTGAGAATATCAACTAAAGGATAGAAAATATAAATATCAAATAGAAATGACAGAGCTGATGACTATAACAACTGCCCCGAAAACATACTAGTGGGTTTCAGTATCAGACTAGAGGACACAGAAGAAAGGAAGAGATAACTCAAAGACAGGCCAGTGGAACTCAGCCAACTAGAGAAGCAAAAAGAAAAAAGAATAAAAAAAAAAGTGACTAGTTTAAAGAACTTCTGGGACATCCAGCAGACCAACATTTGCATTTCAGGGTTCCTAGAATGGGTGGGGGGGCCAAAAAGTTAATTTGAAGAAATAATGGCTGAAAACTTCCCTAAGTTGGGAAAGGAGACAAACACCCAGATCCAAGAAGCCAGAGAGTACCAAATAACATGAACCCAAAGAGACCCACAACAAGACACGTTATAATTAAAGTGTTAAAATTTAAAGACAATGAGAGAATCTTAAAGGCAGGACCCCCATAAGATTATCAAAGGATTTTTCAGCAGGAACTTTGTAGGCCAGAAGGGAGTGGTACAATATATTCAAAGTACTGAAATAAAAAACAGCTTCCAACTAAGAATACTCTACCTGGCAAAGTGTTTATTCATAATTGAAGAACAAATAAAGAGTGTTTCAGACAAGCAAAAGCTAATGATGTTCATCACCACTAGACTGGCCTTACAACAAATATTAAAGGGACTTCTTTAAACTGAAAAGAAAGGGTACTAATTAGTAACAGAAAAACATATGCAAATATAAGCCTCCCTGATAAAGATAAATAGATAGTAAAAATCAGAAAAATCTAATGTTGTAAAGGTGGTATATTAATCACTTATAAGGCTCATATGAAGGCTAAAAGACAAAAGTAGTAAAAATACCCTTAACTATGATAATTTAAGGGACACATGATTAAAAAATGTAAAATGTGGGGCGCCTGGGTGGCTCAGAGGGTTAAGTGTCTGCTTTCAGCTCAGGTCATGGTCCCAGGGTCCTGGGATCAAGCCCCACATTGGACTCCCTGCTCAGTAGGGAGTTTGCTTCTCCCTCTCTCTCTGACTGGCTTTCTGCCTGCTTGTGATCTCTCTCTGCCAAATAAATAAATAAAATCTTAAAAAATGTAAAATGTGACATTGAAAACATAAAACATGGTGGGAGAACAGTAAAAATGTACATTTTTAGAATGCATTAAGTTGCTAACTTAAGTTGTTAGCAACTTAAAATAGACAATTTTAAGTTGTTATAAGTAAGGCTCATGGTAACCACAAAGCAACAAGTAGATAGACAAAAGATAAAGGAATATAGACATACCACTAAAGAAAGTCATCAAACCACAAAGGAAGAGAATAAGAGAAGAAGAAAAGAACAGAGAAGAACTACAAAACAACCAGAAAACAATTTAACAAAATGTTAACAAGTACATACCTGTCAATAATTTACTTAAATGTAAATGAACTAAATTCTCTAAAAATAAATAAATAAATAAAAACAAGACCCATTATATGCTGCCCACAAGAGACTCACTTCAAATGTAAAGACATACACAGAAAGAAAGTGAAGGGATGGGAAAAAATATTCCATGCAAATGGAAACCCAAAGAAAGCTGGGGTGTTTATGCTTACGTCACACACACAAAATTTTTTTAAACAGAGTGTAATAAAAGACAAAGTGGGGCATTACATAATAAAGAAAGGGTCAATCCAACAAGAAGGTCGAACATTTGTAACTATTTATATATCCAACCCAGGAGCAGCTAATTATATACAGCATATATTAACACACCTAAAAGGAGAAATAGTTATATGATAGTAGTAGGGGACTTTAAAGCAAGGTACACCCCACTTACATCAATGCTTGGGGCATTCAGACACAAAATTAATAAAGAAACCTCAACTTTAAATGACATGTTAGACAAGATGGACTTAACAGATATATACAAAAGATTCCATTCAAAAGCAACAAAATACACATTCTTCGCAAGTGCCCATGGGATATTCTACAGGACACATCATACATATGTTAGACCACAACACAAGTCTAAATAAATTTAGGAAGGTTGAAATTATATCAGGCATCTTTTCTGACCACAGTGGTATGAAACTAGAAAGGAAGAAAAATGAAAAATTCACAAATACATGGCAATTAAACAACATGCTGTTGTACAACCAATGGATCAAAAAGAAATAAAAAAACGAACAAAAAATACTTTGAGACAAATGAAAATGAAAATACACCATGCCAAAAATTTGGAGATGCAGCAAAAGTAGTTCTAAGAGGGAAGGTTCACAGTGATAAATCAAGAAACAAGAAAAATCTCAAGTAAACAACCTAACTTTATACCTTAAGGAACTAGAAAAAGAACAAATAAATCCCAAAGTTAGTAGAAAGAAAAAAACAGCAAAGATCAGAACAGAAATATGAAATAGATACGAAAGACAATAGAAAAGATCAATAACCCAAGAGCTGGTTCTTTATTTTTTTTTTTTAATAAAATAGCCTTTATTTGTTAGAACAGTTTTAGATTCACAGTAACACTGAACAGAAAGCACAGAGTTCCCCTACAGTCCCTGCCCCCCTCCATACTCAGCATTCCCCACTATCAACATCCCCCACCAAAATGGCACACATCATTATCATCCAAAGTCCATAATTTATATTATGGTTCAATCTTGGTGTTATCCATACATTCTATGAATTTTGACAGTGAATAATTACATGTGTCCACTGTTTGAGTATCATACAGTGTAGTTTCACTGCTCTGAAGATCCTTCATCCCTCTTTTTCCCTAACCTGGTAACCACTGATATTTTTAATGTCTCCATGGTTTTGACTTTTGTAGAACATGATATAGTTGGAATCATACAGTATGTAGTCTTTTCAGATTGCCTTCTTCTACTTAGTAACATGCCTAAGAGCTGGTTCTTAGAAAAGATAAGCAAAACTGATGGCATTTTAGCTAGACTCGCCAAGAAAAAATGAGAGGAGTCAAATAAATAAAATCAGAAATAAAAGAGGAGACATTTAAACTTATACCATAGAAATACAAAAGATCATAAGAGACTACTATAAATAATTATATGCTAACAAATTGGAGAACTTAATAGAAATGGAGAAACTCCTAGAAACATAAAAATGACCAAAACTAAACCACAGGGGAGAAGTCAAGATGGCAGAGAAGTAGCAGGCTGAGACTACATGAGATAGCAGGAGATCAGCCAGATAGCTTATCAAACCATTGCAAACAACTACAAATCCAATGGGAGATTGAAGAGAAGAAGAACAGTAATTCTAGAAACAGAAAATAGACCACTTTCTGAAAGGTAGGACCACCGGAGAAGTGAATCCAAAGTGACGGGAAGACAGACTGCGGGGGGAGGGGCCAGCTGTCGGCAAACCATGGAGCAACAGAGCACAAAATCAGGACTTTTAAAAGTCTGCTCCACTGAGGGACATAGCTCCAGAGGCTAAACCAGGGTGAAGCCCACGCGGGGCCAGCGTGGCCCTAGGTCCCGCAGGGTCACAGAAGGATCGGGGGTGTCTGAGTGTCATAGAGCTCACATATATAAGACCAGGTAAGCCGGCTACAGAGACAGAGCCAAGGAGTGAGCTCTCAGCTCGGGGTTACCTTGAACCGGTTGCACGCTGGGTGAGCTGGGAGCATGGCCGCAGGCCAGGGAGAAAGGAGTGACTGGGCTCTTTTCTCTGAGGGCACACTGCAGAGTGGGGCTCTGAGCTCTTGGCTCCTCTGGGCTGGAGACTGGGAGGTTGCCATTTTCATTCCCGTCCTCCAGAACTCTACAGAAAGTGTTCAGGGGACAAAAGCTCCCAAAAGCTAACCTGAGCAGATTACTTAGCCTGGCCCCTGGTAAGGGTGGTGCAATCCTGCCTCCGGAGAAGACACTTGAGAATCACTACAACAGGCCCCTCCCCCAGAAGATCAACAAGAAATCCAGCCAAGACAAAGTTCACCTATCAAGGAGAGCAGCAAAATTCCAGTGGAGGAGAAAGCAAAGTGTGAAACTCATGGCTTTCTCCTCATGATTCTTTAGTCTTGCAGTTAATTTAATTTTTTTTAACTTTTTTTTCTACTAATTTTTTAAAACTTTTACCCTTTTCTTTTTTAACATTTTTAACTAGTTTATCTAATATATATGTATTTTTCTTTTTTATATTTTTTTCTTTCTTTTTTTTTTTTTGTTTTAATTTTTTTTTTCCTGAACTTCTTTTTATCCCCTTTCTCCCTCCCATGATTTGGGGTCTCTTCTGATTTGGTTAAAGCACATTTTCCTGGGGTCTTTGCCACCCTTTCAGTATTTTATTTGCTTCTTCATATACTCTTATCTGGACAAAATGACAAGGCAGAAAAACTCACCACAAAAAGAAGAACAAGAGGCAGTACCAAAGGCTGGGGACCTAATCAATACAGACATTGGTAATATGTCAGATATAGAGTTCAGAATGACGATTCTCAAGGTTCTAGCCAGGATCGAAAAAGGCATGGAAGATATTAGAGAAACTCTCCCTGGAGGAATAAAAGCCCTTTCTGGAGAAATAAAAGAACTAAAATCTAACCAAGTTGAAATAAAAAAAGCTATTAATGAGGTGCAATAAAAAATGGAGGCTCATACTGCTAGGATAAATGAGGCAGAAGAAAGAATTAGTGATACAGAAGACCAAATGACAGAAAATAAAGAAGCTGAGCAAAAGAGGGACAAAGAGCTACTGGACCATGAGGGGAGAATTCAAGAGATAAGTGACACCATAAGACGAAACATTAGAATAATTGGGATTCCAGAAGAAGAAGAAAGAGAGAGGGGCAGCAGAAGGTGTATTGGAGAGAATTTCCCTAATATGGCAAAGGGAACAAGCATCAAAATCCAGGAGGTGCAGAGAACCCCCCCTGAAAATCAACAAGAATAGGTCCACAACCTGTCACCTAATAGCAAAATGTACAAGTCTTCGCGACAAAGAGAAAATCCTGAAAGCAGCCCAGGAAAAGAAGTCTGTAACATACAATGGTAAAAATATTAGATTGGCAGCACACTTATCCACAGAGACCTGGCAGGCCAGAAAGAACTGGCATGATATATTCAGAGCATTAAATGAGAAAAACATGCAGCCAAGAATACTATATGCAGCTAGGCTATCATTGACAATAGAAGGAGAGATAAAAAGCTTCCAGGACAAACAAAAACTGAAAGAATTTGCAAACACCAAACCAGCTCTACAGGAAATATTGAAAGGGGTCCTCTAAGCAAAGAGAGAGCCTAAAAGTAGTTGATCAGGAAGGAACAGAGACAATATACAGTAATAGTCGCCTTACAGGCAATACAATGGCACTAAATTCTTATCTCTCAATAGTTACCCTGAAAGTTAATGGGCTAAATGTGCCAATCAAAAGACAAAGGGTATCAGAATGGATAAAAAAACAAAACCCATCAATATTTTGCCTACAAGAAACTCATTTTAGACCTGAAGACACCTCCAGATTTAAAGTGAGGGGGTGGAAAAGAATTTACCATGCTAATGGACATCAGAAGAAAGCTGGGGTGGCAATCCTTATATCAGACCAATTAGATTTTAAGCCAAAGACTATAATAAGAGATGAGGAAGGACACTATATCATACTCAAAGGGTCTGTCCAACAAGAAGATCTAACAATTTTAAATATCTATGCCCCTGGGATAGTGGGAGCAGCCAACTATATAAACCAATTAATAACAAAATCGAAGAAACACATAGATAATAATACAATAATGGTAGGGGACTTTAACACTTCCCTCATGGAAATGGACAGATCATCCAAGCAAAAGATCAACAAGAAAATAAAGGCCTTAAATGACACACTGGATCAGATGGACATCACAGATATATTCAGAACATTCCATCCCAAAGCAAGAGAGTATACATTCTTCTCTAGTGCACATGGAACATTCTTCAGAATAGATCACATCCTGGGTCATAAATCAGATCTCAACCAGTATCAGAAGACTGGAATCATGCCCTGCATATTTTCAGACCACAATGCTCTGAAGCTAGAACTCAATCACAAGAGGAAATTTGGAAAGAACACAAATACATGGAGACTAAACAGCATCCTTCTAAAGAAAGAATGCGTCAACCAAGAAATTAAAGAAGAATTGAAAAAATTCATGGAAACAAATGATAATGAAAACACAACAGTTCAAAATCTGTGGGACAGAGCAAAGGCAGTCCTGAGAAGAAAATATATAGCAGTACAAACCTTTCTGAGGAAAGAAGAAAGGTCTCAAGTATACAACCTAACCCTACACCTAAAGGAACTGGAGAAAGATAAGAAAGAAAGCCTAAACCCAGCAGGAGAAGAGAAATCATAAAGATCAGAGCAGAAATCAATGAAATAGAGACCTAAAGAATAGTAGAACAAATCAACAAAACTAGGAGCTAGTTCTTTGAAAGAATTAATAAGAATGATAAACCCCTGGCCAGACTTATCAAATAAATAAAATCATGAATGAAACGAGAGATCACAACCAACACCAAAGAAACACAAACAATTATAAGAACATACTATGAGCAACTCTACGCAAACAAATTTGACAATCTGGAAGAAATGGATGCATTCTGAGAGACATATAAACTACCACAACTGAACCAGGAAGAAATAGAAAACCTGAACAGACTCATAACCAGTAAGGAGATTGAAACAGTCATCAAAAATCTCCAAACAAACAAAATCCCAGGGCCAGACGGTTTCCCAGGGGAATTCTACCAAACATTTAAAGAAGAACTAATTCCTATTCTCCTGAAACTGTTCCAAAAAATAGAAATGGAAGGAAAACTTCCAAACTCATTTTATGAGGCCAGCATCACCTTGATCCCAAAACCAGACAAAGATCCCATCAGAAAAGAGAGTTACAGACAATATCCTTAATGAACACAGATGCGAAAATTCCCACCAAAATACTAGCCAATAGGATTCAACAGTACATTAAAAGGATTATTCACCACGACCAAGTGGAATTTATTCCAGGGCTGCAAGGTTGGTTCAACATCCGCAAATCAATCCATGTGATACAACACATTAATAAAAGAAAGAACAAGAACCATACAATACTCTCAATAGATGCTGAAAAAGCATTTGACAAAGTACAGCATCCCTTCCTGATCAAAACTCTACACTCAAAAGTATAGGGATAGAGGGCACATACCTCAATATTATCAAAGCCATCTATGAAAAACCTACCGCAAATATCATTCTCAATGGAGAAAAAACTGAAAGCTTTTCTGCTAAGGTCAGGAACACGGCAGGGATGTCCATTATCAGCAATCAGACAACAAAAGGAAATTAAAGGCATCCAAATCGGCAAAGAAGAAGTCAAATTATCACTCTTCGCAGATGATATGATACTATATGTGGAAAACCCAAAAGACTCCACTCCAAAACTGCTAGAACTTGTACAGGAATTCAGTAAAGTGTCAGGATAGAAAATCAATGCACAGAAATCAGTTGCATTTCTCTACACCAACAACAAGACAGAAGAAAGAGAAATTAAGGAGTCAATCCCATTTACAATTGCACCCAAAACTATAAGATACCTAGGAATAAACCTAACCAAAGAGGCACAGAATCTATACTCAGAAAACTATAAAGTACTCATGAAAGAAATTGAGGAAGACACAAAGAAATGGAAAAATGTTTCATGCTCCTGGATCGGAAGCACAAATATTGTGAAAATGTTTATGCTACCTAAAGCAATTTACACATTTAATGCAATCCCTATCAAAATCCCACCTTTTTTTCCCAAAGAAATGGAACAAATAATTCTAAAATTTATATGGAACCAGAAAAGACCTTGAATAGCCAAAGGAATATTGAAAAAGAAAGCCAAAGTTGGTGGCATCACAATTCCAGACTTCAAGCTCTATTACAAAGCTGTCATAATCAAGACAGCATGGTACAGGCACAAAAACAGACACATAGATCAATGGAACAGAATAGAGAGCCCAGAAATAGACCCTCAACTCTATGGTCAACTAATCTTCGACAAAGCAGGAAAGACTGTCCAATGGAAAAAAGACAGCCTCTTCAATAAATGGTGTTGGGAAAATTGGACAGCCACATGCAGAAAAATGAAATTGAACCATTTCCTTACACCACACATGAAAATAGACTGAAAATGGATGAAGGACCTCAATGTGCGAAAGGAATCCATCAGAATCCTTGAGGAGAACATAGGCAGCAACCTCTTCGACCTCAGCCGCAGCAACATCGTCAAAGACAAGGGAAGCAAGGACAAAAATGAACTATTGGGATTTCATCAAGATCAAAATATTTTGCACAGCAAAGGAAACAGTTAACAAAACCAAAAGACGACTGACAGAATGGGAGAAGATACTTGCAAATGACATATCAGATAAAGGGCTAGTGTCCAAAATCTATAAAGAACTTAGCAAATTCAATACCCAAAGAACAAATAACCCAATCAAGAAATGGGCAGAAGACATGAACAGACATTTCTGCAAAGAAGACATCCAGATGGCCAACAGACACATGAAAAAGTGCTCCACATCACTCAGCATCAGGGAAATACAAATCAAAACCACAATGAGATGTCACCTCATATCAGTCAGAATGACTAAAATTAACAAGTCAGGAAATGACAGATGCTGGCGAGGATGCAGAGAAAGGTGAACCCTTCTACACTGCTGGTGGGAATGCAAGCTGGTGCAAACACTCTGGAAAACAGTGTGGAGGTTCCTCAAAAAGGTGAAAATAGAACTACCCTATGACCCAGCAATTGCACAACTGGGTATTTACCCTAAAGATACAAACGTAGTGATCCAAAGGGTCACATGCACCCGAATGTTTATAGCAGCAATGTCGACAATAGCCAAACTATGGAAAGAACCTAGATGTCCAGCAACAGATGAATGGATAAAGAAGATGTGGATAAAGAAGATTCCATACAATGGAATACTATGCAGCCATCAAAATAAATGAAATCTTGCCATTTGCAATGACGTGGATGGAATTAGAGGGTAACATGCTTAGTGAAATAAGTCAATCGGAGAAAAACAACCATCATATGATCTCCCTGATATCAGGAAGTGGAGATGCAACATGGGGGGTTAGGGGAGTAGGAGAAGAATAAATGAAACAAGATGGGATTGGGAGAGAGACAAACCATAAGTGACTCTTAATCTCACAAAACAAACTGAGGGTTGCCAGCGGGACAGGGGTAGGGAGAAGGTGGTGGGGTTATGGGGACATTGGGGAGGGTATGTGCTATGGTGAGTGCTGTGAAGTGTGTAAACCTGGCAATTCACAGACCTGTACCCCTGGGGATAAAAATACATTATATGTTTATAAAAAAATAAAAATTAAAAAAATAATAAAAATCCCGCCCCAAAAAACACAAAAAATTTTTAAAAACCTAAACCACGAAGAAATAGAAAATCTAAACAGACCAATATTGCCAAGGGGATTGAATCAGGAATCAAAAACCTCCCAATAAACAAAAGTCCAGGACCAGACAGCTTCACTGTGAATTCTAACATTCAAAGAAGAATTAATATCAATTCTTTTCAAACACTTCCAAAAAACAGAAGAGGAAGGAACACTCCCAAACTCATTTTATGAGGCCAGCATTACCCTCATACCAAAACCCGAGAAGGACACCACAAGAAAGGAAAATTATAGACCAATATCCTTGATGAACATAGATGCAAAAATCCTCCAAAAAAATTAACAAAGAGAATTCAACACTACATTAAAATATCATATACCACAACCAAGTGGGATTTATTCCAAGAAGCAAAGACTGTGCAACATTTGCAAATCAATCTATGTGATACACTATAGTAACAAAATGATTGATTAAAAAGAACCATACAATTGTCTCCATAGATGCAGATACAGCGCTTGACAAAATTCACCCTCCATTTATGATAAAACTTAACAAAATGAGTATAGAGAGAACATACCTCCACATAATAAAGGCCATACATAACAAACCTGCAGCTAAAATCATACTCAATAGTGAAAAGTTGAAAACTTTTCCTTTAAGGTCAGGAACAAGACAAGAATGCCCACTCCTGCCACTTGTATTCATCGAGTACTGGAAGTCCTAACCAGAGCAATTAAGCAACATCAAGGAATTAAAGCCTTCCAAATTGGTAAGTGAGAAGTAAAACTGTTAATATTTGCAGATCACATATTATATACTGAAAACCCTAAAGACTCCACTAAAAAAAACCATTAAGAGCTAATAAATTCAGTTCAAAATCTGTTGTATTTCTATATAATCTATATAATAAAAAGAAAGAGAAATTAAGAAAATAGTCCCATTTGCAGTTGCATCAAAAAGAATAAAATGCCTAAGAATATATTTAACCAAGGATGTGAAAGACCTGCACACTGAAAACTGTATCACATTAATGAAAGAAATCAAAGACACAAGTCAATAGAAAGATATTTCATGTTCAAATATCATTAAAATGTTCATACTACTCAAAGCAATCTATAGATTCGATGCAATCCCTATCAAAATTCTAATGGCATTTTTCACAGAACTAGAACAAACAATCCTAAAAATTTGTACGAAACTGCAAGACCCAAATGGCCAAAGTAATCTTAAGAATAAAGAGAACAAAGTTGGAGAACATCACGCTCTTTGATTTCAAACTTTATTACAAAGCTATAGTAATCAAAATAGTATGGTATTGCCATCAAAACAGACCCATAAATCAGTGGAACAGAAAACAGAATAGAGAACCCAGAAAAAACCCATATGTAGAGGGTCAATTAACTTACAATAAAGGAGCCAAGATTATATACGGGGAAAAAGAGAGTCTCTTTAATAACTAGTTGTGGGAAAACTGGACAGCCATGTGAAAAAGGATGAATCTGGACCACTATTAAAAGACCATACACAAAAATTAACTCAAAACAGATTAAAGACTTGGACATAAGACCTGAAACCATTAAACTCACAGAAGAAAAATAGGTGGTGGTGATGGGAGGGGCTGGGTGGCTCAGTCATTAAGTGTCTGCCTTGGGCTGGGGTCATGATCCCAGAGTCCTGGAACTGAGCCCCATGATGGGCTCCCTGTTCTGCAGGGAGCCTGCTTCTCCCTCTCCCACTCCCCCTGCTAGCATTCCCTCTCTCTCTCTCTGTCAATTAAATAAATAAAATCTTAAAAAAAAAAAAAAGAAAAAGAAAACTGGTGATAAGCTTCTAGACATTGCTCTTGATGATAATTTTTTGGACCTGATACCAAAAACAAAGGCAACTAAAGCAAAAATGAAGAAATGGGAGCACATCATACTAAAAAGCTTCTGCACAGCAAGGAAACAATAAAATAAAAAGAACACTTGCTGAATGGGAGTAAATATTTACAAATCACAAATCTGATAAGGGGTTAATATCCAAAATGTATAAGGAACTCATTCAACTCCATTCCAAAAAAAGAATCTGATTAAAAAATGGGCAGAGATTCTGAATACACATTTTTCCAAAGAAGATATATGGATGGCGAACAGACACATGAAAAGATGCTTAGCATTACTTATCACCAGGAAAATCAGAACCACAATAAGATATCCTCTCGCACTTGTTAGAATAGCTGTTATCCAAAATATATAACAAGCGTTGATGAGGATAAGGAGAAAGGGGGACCCTTGTGTTCTATTGTGGGGGAGTATAAACTGATGCAACCACTATAGAAAACAGCGTGAAGTTTCCTCAAAACATTGAAACTAGAACTACCTTATGATCCAGCAACTCTACTTCCAAGTATTTAGACAAGGAAAATGGAAACACTAATTCAAAAAGATATTCATTGCAGCACTTTTTATAATAGCTAAGCTATGGAAACAACCCAACTGTTCAGCAATAGATGAATGAAGAAAATGTGATACACACACACACACACACACACACACACACAGGAATACGACTCAGCCATAAATAAGAATGAAATCTTGCCATTTGCAACAACATGGATGGACGTTGTGGGCATTATCCTAAGTGAAATAAGTCAGAGAAAGACAAATATTCTCTCACTTATATGTAGAATTAAAAATAGAAACAACAGAAAACCAAGCTCAAAGATAGAACAAATTGATGGTCACCAAAGTTGGGAGCAAAGGGAGGGTCAAATGGGCAAAGATACAAATTTCCAGTTATAAAATAAATAAGTTAAGCCATAAAGGTATACTATACAGAATGGTGACTATATTTAATGACAATGTATTACATTTGAAAATTTCTAAGAGTAGATCTTAAAAGTTCTCATCAGATAAAAGGTATTTTGTAACTATGTATGGTCATGTTTACTATACTTACTGTCATGATCATTTTGCCATATATATAAATATCAAATAATTATGCTGCACATCTGAAAGTAATATAACATTATAGTCCAATTATACCTCAATCAAAAAATTATAGTCAAATCTGCTAGTCTTTTAATTTATGATTTGAAATAATATTTTTATAATAGCCCAAGATTATAAAATTGTCATCTTAGTTTTCTTTCAGCACTTTCTCATTTTACTTTCTAAGTTTACACTGTAGTCCCAATCTGACCTGGAATTCCTGACATAAACTCTAGATAGCACATCTGATTGCTCACTTAACACATCCACTTTGGTTTCTGACTGGCATCTCACAGCTGTCATGGTTAAATCAGAGATTTTTGTATTCCCCTCCACCGATCTGCTTTTCCCTAGTCTTCCTGGCCTTAGTAGATGGCACTGCAATTTCTCCAGTTGCTCAAACCACAAGCCCATCCATAACTGTGCAGTCCTCTCTTTATCTCACTTCCAGCATCTAATTTATCAGCAATGTCTCTCAACTCTACCTTCAAACCATATCCCAAATCCATCCATTGTCCTAGTTGCACTGATACCACCTAAGCCTAAGGGAGTAGCATCTTTTTTTTCCTGGACTGCAGTGACAATCTGGTCACGGAGATCATTGCTTCTACTCCCTCCATCCCCACACACATAACTGATTCTCTATGTAGCAGCCAAGGAGATTTAAAACAGAAGACCAAGTTACATAACTCCCTTGTTTAAAATTCTACCATCACTGAAGACACAAGATCTACAGCCTTTACCATAGATTTCAGGGCTCCATGTTACCAATGCCTGTTAGACTCCAGTCCTTCCTCTGCCCCTGGTTCCAGTGTTCTCCAAATAGCTCCTCTAGAGCCTTTTGCTATTTCTTCTTCCTAGACAACTTCTCTCAAATCTTCAAATGGCTGGTGGCTTCTTTTCAATTCAGATCCCAGCAAAGATGCTGCCTTCTCAGCAAGGCTTTCCCTGAGCCTATAAAAGTTCTTTCCGTCATTTTCTTCCCCTTTCCAAGTTTTGTTATATCACAGTACGCACCTTCACCCCCTTTTGTATACTGGTCAGAGTATAAACCAAATGAAAAGATTCCAGCACCCAAGCCCCCAGTCAGAGTTTTAAATACAGGCCGCTGCAATGGGACTGGTGCCTTGGAAGGTTCACTCAGGCTGTAAAGGGGAAGGCAGATCTCAGCAGGATGGAAGCAAAAGCAAGCGGAACTGGAGAGTGGTGGAGGGAGGCAAGGAGGCCAATGGTGAGCTTGCAGCTCTCAAGGTCAAGCTCTGTGTCTTACAGTTAAGTCAGTTCAGGTACACCCCATCGAGGTCTAATTTAACCTCTTAGAACAGTGCATCGAGGTCTAATTTAACCTCTTAGAACAGTGCTTAGAAAGAGCCAACTGCTTCATCCCATGGAACTGTGACCAATGGGAAAGGTGGTAGCAGAGTTAACAAGACCCACCAGGGAGGAAACCCTGTATTTCCTCTGTGTGTGTTTTTGGGGTGTGTGTGTGTGTGTGTGTGTGTTTTAAGTCTCAAACTTAGAAGGGGGGGAAAAAAACCCATAATTATATTCTCTCCTGAATTTCCTGGCTGCCCTTAGTCAGCTCTCAGCAAGAGAGGCCAAGTTCTCCTAACCTCTGTGAGGAAGGCCAATAGGCTGACAGCTGGATATCAATATTTACATTCTGTTATCACGTCTGCTGAGGAACCCCAGGCCTAAAAAGCTAAACTGAATTATTCTCGTTTTATCTCTCTACTGCTGGGTTCTGAAAAAAAACACTTCTTCTTTTGAAAGCACAGGGTTTTGTTCTCTTTTTTTAAAGGCCAATATAATTTTCTTTCCCTAACATATCATAAAGACTTCTCACCCCAAAAGTTAACCCTTCCCTAGCTCAGTTGGCACTCAGTGTATCTGAAGTGCAAACTGATTGACATGACTTGTTATAAGCCAACATTAAAACAATCTGCCATCTGCAAGACACATCTCCAACACTTGGGTAAACAACAAGGAAAACAGACTTTAAGTGACCACTGACATGAGTCAGCTGTGAGCAACAGCAAAGGAAAAACATGTAAAGGGCCTTGGAGGCCCCTTCTGGGACTTAGATTTTATTGAAAAGGAACTACCAAATGAAACATTAGGAGAGTCGGCCGGCCACTCGGGGTAGAGGCAGTGCTCTACACACATCCCACAAATCACAGGAAGGTTGCCAGCTACACACTGTCATTGGGAAAACAAAACCAAAAAACCCCACAAAACCCTCCATAACCAATAAGCTTGGCAAGATATTACACATGGTACCCAACGTCAGATCGTGAAAATAGTTTACCTTTCTTTCTCCAGGGTCATACTTTCTCTTTTCTTTATTTTCCTTTTCTTCTCCCATTGTAATCTTTGTGAGATGCACAGATGCAATCTGGAACAATCTGGATTTATTTAGAGTGTCTATTTTCTGTACTGTAAATGGGTTGGTTTACATGGGGTCAATGCTTAGCAGGTAGCTCTGCGAAAGGATTTCTTTCTCTTGCAAATAATGTAAACATCCAGCTGTCTGTTTACAAATGTGAAGATGGAAGAAAACATCTTTGGTCTTTTGGTCTGGCCTTTTAATTCATTTCTTTGTTGCACATGCAGTGTCTTTTCAAGCATGTTGACCCCCTGTTCACCCTCCCTTGGCCTCATGTTCAAGTTTCCCACAACCACCCACCAAGATCTGAGTGGAACTTGTCCAGAGTCTGGTCTGCAGGGTGTGTGGCAGTTTCCCCCTCACATGTTGCAATAACAGCCAACAAGGGGACATGACTGTGCATGGACCTATAGCCACAAAGTCATTCTTAAAAGGAAGTGGCCAAAAAAAGTTCTCAAATTGTCACTTGTTGGCAAGCAGGTACAAGAGCTTCGTGAACACCAATGCAGAATTAAGAAAAAGGCTCAATGTTTCGAACCGTGCATTGGGGTTTTTCTTTACCAGCAGCCGGGAAGTTTGAATGATTTGATGGGAATGGTTGCCATGTTCTGAATTTGACAGCAATGAACCGCATGCTGCATCTTAAACTTGGCATGTTGTGGAACATTTGGGGGAGGTTATTTTTGTGTTTTGTTTTTGTTTTTTTACAGCTCAGCACTGGAACCCCTCTGTGTGAGGAATTCCCTTCTTACAACCATTGTAAGGAAAACTTTTCTGAGAAGTCTCCAGTCTCATCTTCTCAGTCTCCTTTGAGGTTGGGGCAGATGTGTGGCCTGCACTTGACCAACAAAGTCACCCTGATGAGAATCAAGTACTAACAATATAACGGCAGGGTGGCCCATCCGGCAGTTGGGGTCAGTAGCTTAGGTCTGGCAGTGTCAGGGGCGGGGGGCGGACATTGAGGGCACAGAAGGGGAGCTGCACTGCAGGGACACAGGTAAATCTCCGCCATTCCCAGCAATCCTACAGGCTTTCCAGTATCATCTCTACACATTTAAAAAATCAGCCAGGGTCATCCTTCTGTTGCTTATGAAGGACCAGCGAAATAGAGCACTCTGCACAGGTCAGTGGTCCAATTCTGGCATCTTCCTAAGAAGGACATCTTGGCAAAAACCGCATGGGGACTTCGAGGCCCTACCTTAGCTCAGGTCTCCTCTTCATCACCAGTATTGTGCTCCTGTCTTCAAAGGCAACTTGACTCTTCTCTCAATTCTTTATGGGTGTGTGCCAATTTTCATTCCAATGAATGAGATTTTCATTCTGGTCAAACAACAGGAAATAAACACCAGTGTTCACAGTTAACTTTGATTCCCTTCAAGATGATGAGAGCAGATTTGCAAGGATATTTAAGAGATGGGTTCTTGATGCACAAACTGTTTGATTTCATTTCTCCTGATAATATATATATGCTTCTATATAACGTACATATATGTTATTTATAAGGTATATATATATTCATATAGAGAGTGTTTACTGGCTTTTTTAGGGCAACTCTGAAGTGGCCCCCTCTTTTCTCAACAGCTAATTTTATTATAATAAAGACTTTTCGAGAACAGCACTCTAAGCACGATGTATTTATTTTTAAAAGGTAACACTAACAACAAAAAGCTGAAAACAAAGGGGTTAGATTGCTGTGGTACTCATACTGCTAGTAAGTGGATGAGCCAGAGGCTGAGAAGAACTTAATTATGGCTCCCAACCTGCCCTAGACTCATCAATGGATTCTGCACTACATGTGCCACATGGCTCCTTTTTTTAGTGCGAGGAAAGCCTTTTGTTACCAGGCAGGTACAGATGCATTCAGCATGAGTTACACCCTTGAACCATCTAGAGAAGGGAGTAAGCATTTGCTTTGTTGGATTGCAAGATCAAGCTCTCTAAATATGACCTCTATCTTCAGTGGTGTTTTACTCTACTTCTCAAAATATAATTCTTTGAGTGGGAGATTTAATAAGGTAACAATGTCACTTTCCAGCAAAATCTCCAAAAAAGATTTCTCAGAGTCCCTGGGGTGTTTCCCAAGAGCTTCTCCCCATGGCTGAGTAGCCCTCATATGACTTCTGTCATTCCTCTTTCTTCTTTATTCACTTCTGCTTTTCCTGTGCCTTTCCATCGAAGGTGCTGTTTCTGCCTGTCCTGGCGCTGCTAGCTGGGCCCAGTGACACGGGTGTGCCCCCTTCCTTTCCATTTTCCAGATTCTTCACATAGAAAAGATTCCACTGGGAACATTTTTAAATGACAACAATAAAAACTAGATGGAAAATTCTATTTATACCCTTTAGATTAAACTAAAATATGCTATTTATGGTTTTTTTTTAACTCTTAAGTACTTAGACTTGTTTTGACTCTCAGAAATGAAGTGCAACCCTTTCTGGTCCAGTGAATAAATTCTATCCACTTTGATAAGTTTCTCTTTCCTCTCTGAAGGTCACTGGATTTTTATAAGTCAGTATACTCGTCTGGGATCTGTTTTGAGGTATGTGAGTAGATACCAATTACTTCACAAAGGCAAGCAGAACAGACACTACAATTACTGTGGGCTTTGTGTTTTCTCTCAGATATAATGAGTTCTTTATGTATTAAGTAAGCTGTTCATTCTTTGCCAGATTATGGCAAAAGTTTTTTTTTTTTCCCCAATATGTTTATTTTGAGCATTTTAACTTTTTTCTTTCTTGGCACTCATGTTAATTTAAATTAAGTATTTTGCATGAATCACTGTGTGATGTTTGATACAACAATTTCTCACTATCTTCACATCTATCATCCAACTGTGGCTGTGGCCATCTCTTACCTGGACTACATCGACAGCTCCTCACTAGGCCCCCTGCTTCCCCTCTTGCCCCTTACCGTTCATTCTCCAGCAGTCAGAAGAAGCCCGTTAGGACAAAAGTGTGGTCATGACACTCTTCCCCAAAAATCGCCTGGATGGCTCAGTCAATTAAATGTCTGCTTGCCAGCTCAGGTTATGATTCTGGGGTCCTGGGATTGAGCCCCAAGTCAGGCTCCCTGCTCAGCGGGAAGCCTGCTTCTCCCTCTTCCTCTGGCCCTCCCCAGTGTTTTTGCTTTTACTCTCTCTCTCAAATGAATGCATTTTTTTTAATCAATTAAAAAAATCTTTTTAAAAAATCTTAGGAAAAGGCTCCCCTCCTATCACCTTCCTCTCACCAAGCTTATAAGACCCTAAATGATCTATCAATTTGTTGATCAGTTGAGTCCCCGGCTGCCTTCCCCACCTCAGTTGACCTCCCTGACCTCAAACACTTTGCTTCTTCCCCAAACCCCAACCCCCATCCTGCCACACCAGCCTCCGTACTATTGCTCCGACCTTGCACACATGCCCCTACCTAGGAATCTTGGCACTCTCTATCCCCTCTACTCGAAATCTCTTTCCTAGATATTATCATCTCAATCCCTTGCTCTCTTTAAGTCTCTGCCTGTGTTTTGATGTCCTTCTTTCTGACTTTGTCCATCTTCCGATTGTTTCCAAGCTCAGGTGAGGGAGAAGTAAGGGTGTATTAGCTGGCCCCTCAAACTCCAAGGGCGTCTTATAGCTGATGTTGTTATTCTCAATGGAAGCTTTTGAAAAGTTTTGCTTCCTGAATTTACAAGAATCTAACTGGTTTTGATATTTTTTTTTATATAATTTTTTATTTTTTATAAACATATATTTTTATCCCCAGGGGTACAGGTCTGTGAATCACCAGGTTTACACACTTCACAGCACTGGTTTTGATATTTTGATCTTGTACTGAGGAAGGTTGGTGAGCACCCACATTAGTTCTTGTAGTTTATCCATAGATTCTCTCCAAATGCCTTTGCTTTCACTCATGTCATCTGAGGCCAGTTTTGTTTTTTCTTTTCAAATCCTCTTTTTATTTAGTTCTCTTTAGGTCTTACTAGGACCTGTACAACAATATTGAATAGAAGCAGTGATAGCTTGCATCCTTGTCTTATTCCTAACTTTAAAGGGCATGCTTTGAAAATTTCCCATTAAACCTTATGTTTGCAGCAGGTTTTGCTAGACATCCTTTATCAGAATGGAAAGGTTCCCTTTTGTTGTATTTTGCTAAGAAAGACTTTTTTAAAAAAATATTTTCTTTATTTATTTAACAGAGAGAGAGGGGGCTCACAATCAGGCAGAGAGGCAGGCAGAGAGAGAGGGGGAAGCAGGCTTCCCGCTAAGCAGAAAGTCCAATGCGGGGCTCGATCCCAGGACCCTAGGATCATGACCTGAGCCAAAGGCAGAAGCTTAACCCAATGAGCCACTCAGGCACCTCCTGAGAAAGACTTTTAATCATAAATGCATACTGAAGAATAATGAAGACAGTCTTGCCCTATAAGATATTGATATATCTGTAACTCTGCCCTAAAGAGTTACAATAAAGACTATAGTACTAGCACCAGGGTAGATAGAACAAGAGCAGATTAAGAGTCTAGAAATAGATGCAAATCTATATAAAAGTCAGATGATTTATTCTGGTCATCTTTGTCTCTTTTTGTGACATTTTCCTTTTTCTCTGTTAAAATTCCCTCTTGACTATTTGTTATGGCTTCTCTTCCCAGTCACTGGGGCCATGTCTTCTCAGACCCTACTGAAGAAGCAATTTTCATTTTAATTCTCCAATAGGTTTTTTCAGAGATTTCTTTTATTCTATCAAATGGTGTTCATCATCATCGTTGTTATCATGATTATTATTATTATATCTTATTCTGGAAAAAAATGTTTGAAGCTCAACTCTGCTGCTCGGAAGGTAAGGATATACAGTGTGTTCTTTCTATGTAAGCCTCAGTTTCCTTATCTATAAAAAGGACAAGCAGAACTCTTACATCAGCATGTTCTTGGAAGGAATAAATACGTTACTGTGTATAACCTGCCTGGCATAGTATCTCACAGTGGGCAGCACTCCATATCGTTTTGCTTTAATAAATACAGTTGGGTTTGTTTTTCCTTATTCTTCTTCCATCATGGCAAGTCCTAGTTAAACCTGATGAGGTGTGTGCGTCGTCTTGCTCTCATGTGTGATGCTGAATTCTCTTTCCGGGTCTGCAATGAGATAGTAGGCTGGGGAGCACTGCATCCCATCTAGTTTCCAGATCCTAGTAGTCTTTCACACAGTTGTCCCCTGATATGTTGAACTGACATCTTCTGCCATGATGCCTGGTTCACTTATCCTCTGAACCAAAGTTGTACATAAAAAGCTAACACTCATTCTCTATTATAAGGTTATTCAATCCCATCCTTTGGCATTTTATTCATAGAGAATATAGTCCTAAAAGATAATATCTATGAAAGTATAGGCTTATACCTGAAGAATGTCAGCTCATGGTGATGATGATAATGATGGACAATGGTGATGGCAATGTTTACTAAGCATTGCATTTCAAGTGCAAAAGATTCCTAGCTAACTCATAGACATTTGAATCAGCAGCTCCTCAAGCAAAAAGTCACGGTGCCTAACTGTAGTGCTCTCAGTGGACACACATCCCTTGTATATGTCAGCACTTGTGTTGGCTCTTTGAGTCTCTATTGAGCCACCTGGGAGACTCAATTTCAGCCTATTAAGCTTGTCTGTACAATGCAAATGGCTGAAGGGTCACATTAACCAACAAAACCAAAAAGAATTAAAAACATCAGAAAGGGTTTTCAGTGATGGTTGTAGAAAACTGAAGAGACTTGAGATGTATAAAACAGATTTTTTTAAGCTACTATTGCACCTAAAATAGTTTAAAGGCTGCTATATATCCTGACTAAAGATAAGTTAAAATAAAATTAGAGAAAGAGTTGAAGTGAGATAAACGCCTGCCAAATATTTGACCACTGTAAAAGAATGTCTTGTTTTCTTCCCACATATTTTTTAAAGAGGAAAGCTCAGGGTCAGATAGAGCAGGGGTACACTCAGCTCAAGAGTCTTGGGCAGACAAAAACTCCATGCATGCTGGTGTATTAGCAGCAGGCTAATTGCAATGGGCAAAATGATCTACAAAAAAACAGCCCAGACTCAGTATTGATCCCCAATGGGCAGGATTGATCCAGGCTTGTGCTATGCTAGTATCAAAGGTAGTCCAATTTAGTGGGCAGAGAATAGCAACAGAACCATGGTGTTGTGATTGCTACTGGTGTATCTGGTTAAGAACAAAAATCTTGGCCAGTTCTTGGGGGATATAATTTCTGGGAAGTAATTGTCAAGGCTAGGAAGAAAAGTATCACAACCCTCGTCAATTGAGTTGAAGTTCATGGAAGCCTCAGTCCTCGTGCAAATAAGAAAACCAAGAGGGAGGGAAGCTCAGTGAACACAGCAAGATTAGGAAAATGTTTGTGTCCACCCAGAGTGCTCATATATAGGTTTGCTTGCAAAAAATTCATTCCATGTCTAAGCAGCAGATGGACAAATCTTCTTAATATGGCTGCCTTACTGGGATTAATTAGGGAATTCAGCAGAGCTTTAGCCTACTATGGATAAAGGTCATCATTATTTACAGTTGAGTGAGATCAAACCTTTCTGGCTGTAATGGAGCTTAATCTCTCCAGGACTGAAAAAGTGTTAGAGCAGGACAGGAATCCTACTCTAATCAGTGAAGAACATGCAGATGAAGTACTACAGATAATCTAAATGAAAAATATGGCTGCATTATTGCAGCCCACAGCATGGTTTATCCAGCTCACTAGACTTGAATAGAACACCACACAGTCTATATCAAGGCCATAGTATCTCAACTGATCATCATTGACCTGGAAAAAGATGCTCTGGTTTCCCCACTAATGGCCCGAGACATGGCCCATTCTTTTAACTTCTTGGAATCATCTTCCCATAAAACAGATTTTATTTGCCTCCTGATAATATGTCAATATCTTACACATATAAATAAGATACTATTATAAAAATGTGTTGCACATGAGGCACCTGGGTGGCTCAGTTGATTAAGCATCTGACCTTTTTGTTTTTGAGTCCTTTGAGGTTCATTCATCTTTTTTTAAAAATTAACATATAATTCATTATTTGCCCCAGGGGTACAGGTCTGTGAATCGTCACATTTCACAGCACTCAGCATAGCACATACCCTGCGCAGTGTCCATGACCCAGCAACCTTATCCTTACCCCTCAACCCCCAGCAACCCACAGTTTGTTTCATGAGATTAAGAGTTTATTATGGTTTATCGCCCTCCTGATCCCATCTTGTTTCATTTTTTCCTTCTGTATTCCCCATAACCTCCTATCCTGCCTCTCAAATTCCTCAGTCAGAGAGATCACATGATAATTGTCCTTCCTTGATTGACCTATTTCACACAGCATAATACCCTCTAGTTCTATCCAAGTCATTGCAAATGGCAAGATTTCATTTCTTTTGATGGCTGCTTAGTATTCCATTGTGTATGTATGTGTGTGTGTGTGTGTGTGTGTGTGTGTGTATATATATATATATATATATATATATATATATATCACATCTTCTTTATCCATTTTTTAAAAGATTTTATTTATTTATTTGACAGACAAAGAGAGATCACAAGTAGGCAGAGAGTCAGGCAGAGAGAGAGGAGGAGCAGGCTCCCTGCTGAGCACAGAACCCGATGCAGGGCTCCATCTCAGGACCCTGAGATCATGACCTGAGCCAAAGGCAGTGGCTTAATCCACTGAGCCACCCAGGCGCCCTATCCATTCGTTTGTTGATGAACTTCTAGGTTCTTTCCATAATTTGGTTATTGTGGACATTGCTGCTATAAACACGCAATGAAGAAGCATCTGACTTTTGATCTATTCAGGACTTGATCTCAATGTTGTGAGTTCAAGCCCTGCAGTAGGCTTGGAGCCTACTTACAAAATGTGTTGCACATAAATATAAAAATTAAAAAAAGATAGGTAATGGAATAATGGGAAAGATTTCTTAAAACCTGTTCACTGGAATTTCACAGCACAACAAAAAATTATCTCTCCAATCCTCTCCTGTTTCCCCAGCACCAGAATCATATCTCTCCTTGAATAACTCCATATAGCCAAACAAAACTCATGGCATTTTCCCATAAATACTCTGCCTTTTCCTATCATATCACTGCATCTTCCTCCTCACTTATACTTGACCATTCCTCTCTCTCATACATTAATGATCACTGCATTCAAATTTTTCAGTCAAAACTCTATTACTTCATGAAGCTAGATAGCTCTACTTCTGATCTCCTAAATATGTATTTTAGTTAGCTTAAATACAAACTGGGAGTGTGGGGAAGGGAGAGATGGCTTCTTAGAAAGGGTGGAATTGAATTGACCTAGAATAAGTAAAGTCCTTAATAAGTAGATATTGGAGATATTCTAGTCAACATCATCACTGCTATAGCCACCACCACATGCTTACCATGAGTCAAACACTGCTTTGAGCAGTCTATATGCATTATTTCACATAATTCTTGTGACAACATTATGAGGCAATATTATTAGCTCCATTTTATTGATGCATACATGGAGGCACTGATAGATTAAGAAACTTGTTCAAGATTGCTCAACTACTATGCAGTAGAACAAAGTGTGAAACACAGAGAACATGCCTGTAAATACTATGCTACAATTCATAAAGAATTGATTGAGCTGTCCACACTACCCAAAGCAATCTACAGGTTCAATACAATCCCTATCAAAATACCAACAGTAGGGCGCCTGGGTGGCTCAGTGGGTTAAGCCGCTGCCTTCGGCTCAGGTCATGATCTCAGGGTCCTGGGATCGAGTCCCACATCGGGCTCTCCGCTCAGCGGGGAGCCTGCTTCCTCCTCTCTCTCTCTGCCTGCCTCTCTGCCTACTTGTAATCTCTCTCTGTCAAATAAATAAATAAAATCTTTAAAAAAAAAATACCAACAGTATTTTTCACAAAACTATAAGAAATAATACTAAAATTTGTATGGAACCACAGAAGACCCCACATAGCCAAAGCAATGTAGAACAGAGCTGGAGGTATCCCAATCCCAGATTTTAAGACACACAACAAAGCTGTAGTAATCAAAACAGTATGATACTGGCACAAAAACAGACACATAGATCAATGGAACAGAATAGAGAGCCCAGAAATAACTCTGAGCTTATATGATCAATCTATGGCAAAAGAGGCAAGAATATACAGTGCAGAAAAGACAGTCTCTTCAATAAATAATGCTGGACAAATTGCACAGCTGTATACAAAAGAAAGAAACTGGACCACTTTCTTACACCATACACAAAATTAAACTCAAAATGGGTTAAGAACCTAAATGTGAGACCTAAAATCATAAAACTCCCAGAAGAAAACATAAGCATTAATCTATTTGATATTGGCTACAATAACACTTTTCTAGACTTGTATCCTCAGACATGTATTTCTCAGGAAATGAAAGCAAAAATAAACTATTGGGATTACATCAATATTAAAAATCTTATGCAGAGCAAAGAAACCATTAACCATTAACCATTAACAAAACAAGGCAACCTACTGACTGGGAAAAGATATTTGCAAGTCACATATCCAATAAGGGGTTATCCAAAATATATAAAGAACTCATACAACTTGACACCCAAGAAAAAAAAATAATAATCCAATTAAAAATAGGCAGAGGACTTGAGTAAACATTTTTTTCAAAGAAAACACAAAGACGGCCAAAGACACAGGAAAAGATGTTTGTCATGAGGGAAATACAAATCAAAACTACAATGAGAAATCACCTTATGCCTGTCAAAATGGCTAGAATAAAAAAGAAAACTAATGAAAAGTGTTGGCAGTGTTGTGGAGAAAAATAAACCATTGTGCACTGCTGTTGGAAATATAAATTGATGCAGCCATTGTGGAAAACAATATGGAGGTCCCACAAAAAAATTAAAAATAGAAATACCATATAATCCAGTAAACCCACTACTGGGTATTTACCAAAGAAAACAAAACAGTAATTTGAAAAGATATATGCACCCTATGTTAATCCAGCATTATTTATAATAGCCAAGATATGGGAGCAACCCAAGTGTCCATTCATATATATATATATATGAATATTAGTCATAAAATAATGAGATAAATAAATAAATAAAATAAATAAATAAAATAGTCATAAAAATAATGAGATCTTGCCATCTGCAACAACATAAATGGGCCTAGAGGGCATTCTAAAGTGAATTAGGTGAGAGAAAGACAAATACCATATGATTTCACTTACATGTGGAATTTAAAAAACAAAAGAACAAACAAACAAACAAAAAGCAGAAGCAGAGCCATAAATACAGAAAACAAACAGTGGTTGCCACGGGAGGGGGGTGCAAAATGGGTGAAAGGGAGTGAGAGATTCTGGCTTCCAGTTATGGAATGAATAAGTCACAGTAATAAAAGATACAGCATAGGGAATATAGCCAATGGTATCGTAATTATGTTCTATGGTGACAGATGGTAGCTACACTTGTGATGAGCAAAGCATAGGGTATAAACTTGTCAGATCACTATGTCATACACCTGAAACTAATGTAACATTGTGTAACAATGTAACAATGTGTGTTAACTATACTTCAATTAAAAATAAAAAGAAGAAAAGGAAAAAAAATTCCTAAGTCTTTTCCTTCCTTCCATTTTTTAAGATTCTTTTTCAAAATCCTTTCATTTATGAAGTATTTTTCTAAGTTTGGGGGAGCACACACACACACACACACACACAGAATTGATTGAGCAAACAACAGCAGATAAGGGGAAACACACAGTGTTTGAAGAAAAGCCTCTGATTAATATGACTACACACTAATAAAAATGTTCAGTCTCTATAAAGATAAAATCAGGCCAAATTATGAAAGGCCTTGAATTCTCTCACAAAATTTGCTTTTGTAGGAGTTATTCTATGGATAATAGAGAGCTATCTAAGGATCTTTAGCAGATGAATGGTATAAAATCTGGCTTTAAGGTACATAAGTTTGGGGACAGTGAGTAGGATCTATAGATAATGGGAATTCAGCAGAAAACAAGAAAACACCAGCTCTCTTCTTTCCTTTACCTAGTAAAGAATTTAGCCTTCAGCTAATTTCAATCAATGCAGATTCTGAAACAATGTAACCTATGGCACCCCCAACAATCATGAAGATATAAGAATTCAATTGATCATGGGCCAGTAAGCATATAATAATAGTGACTATTGCTAACTTTATGAAATTATTGTTGTCCAAATCTCCTTCTTCTATGGTATACATATTTTATATACAGTCTCCTCTAATTACTGGATATGTTTATTAGAGACATATTTATTAAGTAAAGACAAAGATACTCAATATGTTTGCCCTGCATAAATCTTTCTCCTCTACTCAAACCAAGTTACAATTAGCAGTCAAAGCAATATTGAAAGGGGCTAAGAAAGAACAATCAAAGATGTGTGAATTACACATATAATTGAGTATAATTAAATCCTTTTGTTTAGAGAAATGGAGGTGTAACATTTACTCACACTTTTTAGCTGCTCTTATCAAGCTCCCAGTGGAACCGTTGGAAGGAAGCTAAGAAGATGGAAATTCTGCTCTGGGCAACCTTGCCCAAGTTCAACTCTGACGGGGCTCAGAAGGGGCTCAGACCACTTACTACTATGCATACTTTCCAATCCTTGTTTGTGATATAGTTATGATACTAAAACTTGATTGTGGTTAATTACCTTAACCCATTAAATTACTGAGTTGTTTAATAAGACATAGTTTGGTTAATATTTTGGCAGCAAATCAAAAAGTATACCCTATATAACTATTATCTTGATTTCTCATCTTTCCCTTCAAAATCAAACATATTTTTCCACAAAACTTCCAACTATTCCAAAAATGAATTTTATTTCAGAACTCTAAATTCCCTGTTTACTTGATTCAGGAAGTCGCTGTGTTCATTACCTGGGGGTTACATTTTTCAGTTACTACACAGCCTGGTGTTCATTTCAAGAGCTACGCTGCTTAGAATCTGGCATTTCCCTGGGTATTACTGAACACTTTTTACAGATGTAAAAGCAGACAATGTATTGTTTTCTAGCCCCCAAATCACTTTGTTTACGCATTACAGTGTAGAAGTATGGAGTCTCAATCAAACACTAGCTCATGCTTCTTTAAGAGGGATTCTGTTTTGCTCACAGGTAATCCTGCCTACACACTCAAGCCAATGTGGGGTGGCACTCCATCTGAGTAACCAACTGCTTAAACCTCTCAACTTTCATAACAGAAATGCAGATATAACAGATTATTGAAGCCACAGCCACCAAGTCCAGACCCAATGCCACATGCCACCAACACCCACCAAACATGCACTGCCAATTCCTTTTGGTTCAAAGTCGAACACGGCAACTCTTCATGATCAGCTGATTCAGAATCTTCTTAAGGAGGGCTATATTGCCAGAATAAGATTACAATTGTTGGGGCTGGTACTGTCAGCATCTAAATGAAGGACTTGGCAGATGAACTTGCTCTTGTTGATGTCATGGAAGACAAACTGTAGGGAGAGATGATAGTTCTCCAACATAGCAGTCTTTTCCTTAGAACACCAAAAATTGTCTCTGGCAAACACTATAACGTGACTGCAAACTCTAAGCTGGTTATCACAGATGGGGCATGTCAGCAAGAGGGAGAAAGCCATCCTAATTTGATCCAGCATAATGTGAGCATCTTTAAAGTCAACATCCTTAATATTGTAAAATATAGCCCAAACTGTAAGTTGCTTGTTGTTTCCATCCCAGTGGATATCTTGACCTATGTGGCTTGGAAGATAAGTAGATTTCCCCAAAACTGTGTTATTGGAAGTGGTTGCAATCTGGATTCAGCCCAGTTCCATTAGCTAATGAAGTTTACCCATTAAGCTGTCACGGGTGGGTACTTGGGGAGCATGGAGACTCTAGCTAGAGTACCTGTATGGAATAGAATAAATGTTGCTGGTGTTTTCCTGAAGAATCTGCACTCTGACTTAGGCACAGAAGCAGATAAGGAACAGTGGGAAAAGGTTCACAGACAGGCGGTTGATAGTGCCTATGAGGGGATCAAAGTGAAAGGCTACACATCCTGGGCCACTGGGCTGTCTGTGGCAGACTTGGCAGAAAGTGTAATGAAGAATCTTAGGTTGGATGCATCCAATATCCACAATGATTAAGGATCACTATGGAATAAAAGATGATGTCTTCCTTATGGTTCCTTGCATCTTGAGACAGAATGGAATCTCAGACGTTGTGAAGGTGAATTTGACCCCTGATGAAGATACCCATTTGAGGAAAAGTGCAGATACACTTTGAGGGATCCAAAAACAGCTGTAGTGTTAAAGTTTTCTAATGTTAGACTACTTCACTGTCTAGACGATTTTAGTTGGAGGCTGTGTATATTGTCCTTATTATCTGATATGTTACTCAAGTAGTAATAGTAAGAGGCCTAGGAAAAAATACCGATTTCCCAAAGTTATAAATAGGAAACCCTACACCTATAACCTGATACTGGGTGATCCCTATCTTGTGTTGTTCTAAATTGGTTCCTGTAAAATAGTTCTACCACCTCAAGGTACCACTGCCAATGTTGCATATGCTGTAGTTGTTTTTCATTCCAGATGAGTCTTTACTGTGTGTTCTAGAACTTCTGACCCCTTCACCCAACATGTCAGCCCAACTTTTTTTTCTCCAGTCAATCACATCCTGGAATCTAATAGATAAATTCAATATTGCTCTTCTAAAGGATCTCTTTTTGTATCCTATGTGTATCAGAATACAGTATACATGGAAACATAATAGAAAAAGTAAGATCTAGATATAAACAATGTAACCAACTGACATACCAACTGAAATACCAAATAAACTTTGTACAGTGAAAAAAAAAAAAAACACGGATATGACATCCACAAGTGTTACTAAGATTATGAATATGTCTTTAATCAGCAACCATTGCTTTAAAGCTCTTGCCAAAGAGTACGACCTTGAATCACCTATTCAGAGAGTAGTTTTGTGAATGCTTCTTCCCTACTCCCCATGTTTCCTTCTAGTAGAAGAATCTCAATGACAAAACATCTTGACTTTTCTCTGCCATACTTAGCTAATCTTACTGGAGAATCTGGAAGAAGAAACTGAGTTTGCATAAGCTAGACTCCTTCACTTTCACTTGGGAAAAGAACAAGTATTCTGTTTCTCCTAAGCCTTTTGTGAAGGGCCTTCCTTGCTCCAGTGCTGCCTGATAATGTGTAGAGGCGTCAGTCTGTTTCTGGGGTTCAGCAGTGGAGAGCCCTCTTGCCCAATATTTAAAAGTCACATTTTCCAAAATTAGCCACACAAGTAACGAAGGTGGTATTTGCAACCTCCATCTGCTAACTGATATATTTTATTTTGTAGTCAATTAGGAATGTGTTCAGTAAAAAATGTGTCTGTATTGGGCCCCAGCTAACACCCAACAACTACTAAAGTCCAACAGAAAAAAATTAAATTTAATAAAGGTAGACTCCCACACCATCGACTCACTCTTTGAGACTGAAAAGTTCTACCCTGGTGTCATTTATACCAATGTTTAGGTAGAGCATATTAAAATGAACCTTCTCAGAATCACCTTCACTGAGTCAGACATTAATGTCAGCTTTTACTAGAAGTCATTATGAAAAAGGGCTGTGTAAAATAACATATATATCTACTGATTGCTAAAAACAGTATCTGTTACATGTCTGTTGCTCAATGCTTCATTTGTTTATCCAATGTGGAATTTTTACTTTAGAATTTAGAAGCAGGAGAATATTGTCTTTATTCAAAAACTGATATGCTTACTCGGCAAGGTAGAAATAACTGTGTAACTATGATAATTGTCTCTTTTGATTTCAGTAGCAGGAAATCCCTGGTCTAGAGTAGTGCACAGGAATTATAATAGCCAATATGAAGAGCATTCTTGTTTCATTCTCTTCATAGCTTTAGCATCTAATTTCCATTTCAAAAACCTGCACACAATCAGTTTTGTAAGCCATCCCATAGTCTAGAATGTAAATAAAGCACAATTACAGTAATATAGGAAAATTAAAGCAAAGGATTTCCAGTTTCCAGTCTAGCATGTAAGGCGCTTGGAAGTCTTCACTTATGACCTCACAATAAGAAAAATCCTGGACAAACTAAAAATCAACTATTCTTCTTAGATCCCCCCCATGGGATTGAGGTCACTGCAACACCCCTCTTCCAACTGAACAGACAGTTAGATACAGACAATCACAACTTATCAGAGCAGAATCCCAGGAGCAGAAACTTCTACAAGGACCAGAACAATAATGGGAAAATTTAATCTGTAATTGATGAATTGCTGGAGGCTCAGTGCAGGCAAGTTTGAGAGTTAAAAATCATAGGGTGATCCAACTTTAGGAAGGCCTCCAAAGTTTTGTGAGGCTTACCAGACTCTTGGTGAAAACCGGAGAGAAATCTCCTCTTGCTTCTGGCAAACAACAGCCGCTTTGAAGTAGGCCTAGATAATTCTGTTCTTCTTTTCACAAGGCCTGCCCTCAAGATAAGCTATTGTAACAGAGCCTAACTAACCAGGGTTTTATCAGTCTAACCAATATAGGAGAAGGCAAATATCTAACTCCAGTCAACTCTAGCCTTCCTATCTCACCAAAAGAGGAAACAAACAACAACAACAACAACAAAATCCAAAACTGAGATCACAACCAGAGGCACAGACTCTCTAAAAGACTGATACCTGATCATAGACTAGAGAATCCTTCCCCTCCCCTAAACATCTTATCATTTCATCAGAAGGGCTTCTGCATAATAAGAGGGAGATATAACAGAAAGAACTGTGTATCTCAGATCTTATTTAAGAAAAGTGTCTAGGGAAATCCAAGGAAAACAGCAGAGACAAAAACAAAAACACCAAAGGAAATTTTTGCCTATGATACATAGGGCCACAGCAAGAAGTAAACACAGCCTAACCCCTAACCACATAACCATAAAGGCTCATGTTAGACAACTATTCACCTTAGTTCCTTTTATACTGTATATCATGCCTGGCTTTCAACCAAAAACATTTTAAGGGACAGAGAGGGCACCAAAACCAGACTCAAATGTGGCAGAGATGTTGGAATGATCAGACTGGAAATGAAAACAACTATCATTAATATGACAAGAGTTTCAGTGGAAAAAGTGGGCAAGATGCAAGTACATGGTTCATGTAAGCAGACAGATAAGAGACTCAAACCAAGAATCAAAAGGACATGCTGGAAACTAGAAACACCACAATAGAAATGAAGAATGCCTCTGATGGGCTCATCAATAGACTGGATACTACTAAGGAAATAATCAAAGATTCTGAAGAAATATTAATAGAAACTTCCAAAACTGAAATGCAATGAGAAAAATAAATGAAAAAGCAGAATATCCAACAACTTGAGACAATTATAAAATGTGTAATATATGCATAATGGGAATAAGAAGGAGAAGAAGAGAAAAAATAATTGAAGAAATATGTGAAGCAATAATGACCAAGAGTTTCCAAAATTAATGATAGACACTAAACCACAGACCCAGGAAGCTCAGATAACAGCAAGCAGGATAAATATCAAAAAATCTACACTGAATACCAAACTTTTATATCAGCATGGACAGGACTGGAAGAGATTAAGCTGAGTGAAATAAGCTAAGCAGACAGATTCAATTATCATATGGTTTCACTTACTTATGGAGCATAAGGAATAACACGGAGGACATTGGAAGTCAGAGAGAAGTGAGTTGTGAGAAATCGGAGGGGGAGATGAACCATGAGAGACTGTGGACTCTGAGAAACAAACTGAGGGTTTTGGAGGGGAGGAGGGTTGTGTTTGGGGGGGGGGGTTGGGTGAGCCTGGTGGTGGCTATTAAGGAGGGCATGTATTGCATGGAGCAATGGGTGTGGTGCGTAAACAATGAATCTTGGAACACTGAAAAATAAAATAAAATTAAATTTAAAAAAAACAACACCTTGGCATATATCCAAACCACAGAAAAATAAAGACAAAGAGAAAAATTTGAAAGATGCCAAAGGAGGGAAAAGCCTTACTATGAAAGACCAAATATAAGAATGTCACTCTTTTTCATTACAACTTCTCTTTAGAACCATGAAAAAAAAAAAAAAAAGAATGAAATATAGAAAAATGCCACACTCTAGAATCCAATGAAATTATCCTGTAAAATTTGGAATATGGTTCCAGCCTCATCAGAATTTCAATGTCCTGATAGTGCAGCAGCCTTTGTATACCTCAGGAATTATGTTATGGCCTAGAAAGTGGCTCTGCTGATCACTCCCTTCTTTGAGCCTTCCACAAGAGGGAATTCTACATGCTTGCTTTCAAAAATAACATCTTTACTGAACTGAAGGAAAGAACTGTTTCTAGAAGAAAATTTTATGGAATTCAGTACCAGTCAAGCAGCAGTATGTTTCACATCTAGCCAGGCCAACTAAGAATGAGAAAAGACACAAATTACTAATGTCAGAAATGAAAGAGGAGCTGATCTTTGATCCCATGGACATAAAACAGACAATAAAAAAATTATGAACACATTTATGCCTACAATTTGGTAATATAGATGAAATGGACCAAAATCTTAAATGATACATCTACTAAAACTCATCAAGGAGAAATATGTTACTTAAATAGGACTGTATCTAGTAAAGAAACTGAATCAATAATTAATGCCTGTCAAACAGAAAGGCACAGATGAATTCATTGGTGAATTCTACCAAGCATTTAGGGAAGGAATTATAACAATTCTCTACAATCTCTTCCAGAAAATAAAGCAGAAGGAATACTTTCTAACTCATTTTATGAAGCCAGCATTACCTTAAAAACAAAGCCAAAGACATCATGAAAAAGGATAACTACAAACCAGTATTTTTTCATGAATACAAATACACAAATCCTCAAAAAGACATTAGCAAATTCATTCCTACCATGTATAAAAAAAGTTATACACCCCACAACCAAGTGCGGTTGATGCCAGGTATGCAGAGCTGGTTCAACATTTGAAAAATCAATGAATGCCTCATCAGCACCCACTTCAGCTTTAGCTTTCCTGACAAAGTGCCCACTGTGTGGAAAGCCCAGGACTCCAGCCCTTGCCTGGCACAGTACCAGGCAAGCAGCAAAAGTCCCCAACCACACACAGTCTACATAGAGGATGATCATACACAAGACCATTCCTTCAAGTTTAAGAGCAGTAGCTCTTCTGTCTAATCCATAGAAACAAACACAGAAGGTCAAGCAAAATAGGGAGACAAAAGAATATGTTCTAAAAGAAAGAATAAGACAAAAACCTCTGAAAAAGAACTAAGTGAAACAGAAATTAGTAATATGCCTGACATGAAATTTAAAGTAATGATCCTAAAGATGCTCATCAAGCTGGAGAGAAGAGAGGATGAACTCAGTGAGACTTTCAATAGAGATAGAAAGTATTAAAAAGAACCAATCAGGGTTGAAGAATTCAATAACTGAAATAAACACACTAGAGGGAATCAACAGCAAACTAGCAGATACTGAAGAAATATCAGCAATCTGGAAGACAGGGTAATAGAAAGCACTTAAGTTAGATAGTAAAAAGAGAAAAGGATTTTAGAAATGAGGATAGGTTAAGAGATCTGTTGGGTAACATCAAGTGAACAAACATTCACATTATAAATGTTCCAGTAAAGGACAAAAAGAGAGAAAGGGGTAGAAAACTTACTTGAATAAATCATAACTGAAAACTTCCTTAACCTAGGGAAGAAAATAGACTTCCAGGTCCAAGAAACACAGATAGCTCCAAGGAAGATGAAACTGGGGAGGTCCACACCACCATATAATAATTAAAATGTTAAAGGTTAAAGATAAAGAGAGAATTTTCAAAGCAGCAAGAAAGAAGCAAAATGTTACCTACAAGGGAAAACCTGTGAAGCTATCAGCAGATTTTTCAGCAGAAACCTTTTAAGCCCTAAGAGAGTGGCATGATATATTCAAAGTACTGAAAGGAAAAAATCTACAACAAAGAACACTCTACTGGGCAAAATTATCATTCATATTTGAATGAGAGATAAAGATTTTCTCAGACAAACAAAAGATAAAGTTTATCACCACTAAACCAGACTTATAAGAAATATTAAAGGGACTTCTTTTTTTTTTTTAAGATTTTATTTATTTATTTATTTGACAGAGAGAGATCACAGGTAGGTAGGCTGGAGAGAGAGAGAGAGAGAGGGAAGCAGGCTCCCCGCCGAGCAAAGAGCCTGATGTGGGACTCGATCCCAGGACCCTGAGATCATGACCTGAGCCGAAGGCACCCAACACTGGAGCACCTAAATACATAAATATTAATGAACATAAATAAAGAAACTGATTTTAATACAATTATAGTAGGAAACGTTAACACCCCATAATGGATAGATCATCAAGGCAGAAACTCAGTAAAAAAGCACTTCTAAGAGGGAAATATGTAGCAATACTGGCTTACCTCAAGAAAAAGGAAAAAATTCCAATAAAAAGTCTAAACTCACATTGAAAGGAACCACAAAGAGAGCAACAACCAAAGTAAAAGGAAGGAAATAATAAAGATCAGAGTAGAAATGAGATAGAAACTAAAATAACAATTTAGGGGCGCCTGGGTGGCTCAGTGGGTTAAGCCACTGCCTTCGGCTCAGGTCATGATCTCAGGGTCCTGGGATCGAGTCCCACATCAGGCTCTTTGCTCGGCAAGGAGCCTGAGCATTCCAGCATTATTCCAGGAGTAATACATTAATTTAGTAAAGTTTCAAGATACAAAATTAATACCCAGAAATTGGTAGTGTTTCTATACACTAATAACAAAGTAGTAGAAAGAGAAATTAAGAAAACTGTCCGATTTACAATTGTACTCAAAAGAATAAAATGCCTATGAATAAACTTAACTAAGGAAGTGAAAGATGTGTACTCTGAAAACTATAAAACACTGGTGAAAGAAATTGAAGATGATACAAACAAATGGAAAGAAACTCTATGTTCATGGACTGGAAGAATTAATATAATTAAAGTGTCCATATTACCCAAAGCAATCTACAGATTCAATGCAATTCTATCTAAGTATCAACTGCATTTTTCACAAAGCTAAAACAAATACCTCTAAAATTTGTATGAACCACAAAAGACCACAAATAACCAAAGCAATCTTGAGGAAGAACAAAGCTGGAGGTATCCCAGTCACAAACTTCAAGGTATACTGCTAAGCTGCAGTAATCAAAACAGTATGGTACTGGCACAAAAATAGACATATAGATCAATGGAACAGAATGAAGAGCCCTGAAATAAACCCAAGTTTCTATGGTCAATTAATCTATGACAAAGGAGGCAAGAATATACAATGCAGAAAAGACAGTCTCTTCAACAAATGGTACTGTAAAACTGAACAGCTACATGAATAAAAACTAAACTGGATTGCTTTCTAACACCATACACAAAAATAAATTCAAAATGGATTAAAGATTTAAATGTGAGATTTGAAATCATACATTAGCTGTAGCAACATTTTTCTATATATATCTCTTGAGGCAAAGGAAACAAAAGCAAAAATAAATTAGGACTACCTCAAAATAAAAAGCTTCTGAATGGTAAAGGAAACCATTAACAAAACAACAAGGCAATCTTCTGTATGGGAGAAGGTATTTGCAAATGATACCTCCAGTAAGAGTTAATAACCCAAATATATGAAAAACTTGTATAATTCAACATCAAAAAAAGAAATAATCTGATTTAAAAATGAGCAGAGAAATTGAATAGACAGATGGTCAAAGAAGACATACAGATGGCCAAAAGACACAAAAAAAGATTCTGAAAATCACTAACCACCACAGAGATGCAAATTAAAACCACAATGAGATATCACCCTAAACTTGTTAGAATGGCTAAAATCTAAAACACAAGGAGTAACAAGTGTTGATGTGGATATGGAGAAAAATGAACACCTGTATGCCATTGGAGGGATTGTAAATGGGTGTCACCACTGTGGAAAACAGTATGGGGATTCCTCAAAAAGTTAAAAAAAAATAGGATGTAGTCCAATAATTCTACTTCTGGTCCTTTACCAAAACAATCCAAAATCACTAATTTGAAAACTTATATGCACCTCTGTGTTAATTGCAGCATTACTTACAATAGCCAAGTTACAGAAGCAACCCAAATGTCCATCCATAGACAAATGGATATAGGAGATGTGGGGTGTGTGTGTGTGTGTGTGTGTTTGTAAAAATGTGTGTAATGGAATATTACTCAGCCATAAAAAAGGATGGGATTATAACATTGATGACAACATGGATGGACCTAGAGGATATTATGCTAAGTGATATAAATCAGAGTGGGAAAGACAAATACCATACAATTTCATTCATATATGGAATCCAAAAAAATAACGTGAATAAACAAAAAGCAGAATCAGATCTTAAAATACAGAGAACAAACTGATAGTTGCCAGAGGAGAAGAAGGTAGGGGGATGGGCAAAATGGGTGAAGGAGAGAGGGAAAGACATACTTCCAGTTATGGAATGAATAAGTCATGGGAATAAAATACACAGCATAAGGAATATAGTCAATGGTATTGTAATAGTATTGCATGGTGACAGATGGTAGCTATAGTTGTGGTGAGCACATCGTAATATATAAACTTGTCCAGTCACTGTATTGTCCACCTGAAACTAATGTAACATTATGCATCAACTACACACAAACTAATAAAAAGAAAAGAAAAAGATACAATCCTGTAACAAATTAATTCTTCCATTTTTAATTCTGGGAATTTTTGTTTATTTTAACTCTAGAATCTCAGAGAAATTGGGATATTTCTAAACTGCTGTGTATTTGTATTTGCTTTCTTGCTCAAGCTTGTCTGGGAATCTTACCCAATTTCTATTTGAGGGGGAGTTGAAGGTATTTCAGGAAAGCAAACAACTGAATGATGTGTCAACCAAAACCTGAAATGTTTGTTTCAGAATGCTTATATTTTTGAATATAATAAAGTGTGTCACAATAACAAAAAAAGTAAAGAAAACTAATGAATGTAATTCATGACAACAGCTAAAAACAAAATTCACATGACCATATCGATACAGAAAGAACAGCCGACTAAATCTAATGCCCATTTATGATAAAAACTCTGAGCAAACTAAGCATAGAGGGAAACTTGCTCAACTTGATAAGGAAGATCTACAAAGAATTGACCACTAACATCAAACTTTATGGTGAGAAACTAAATGTTTTACCACTAAGAACAAGAACAAGGCAAGAATGTCCCCTCTCATCATTCCTTTTTAAAAATTGTACTGGAAGTCCTAGTAATGTCATAAGGCAAGAAAAAAGTAAACAGGTTGAGAAAGAAGATATCAAACTGTCTTTGTTTGCAGGTGATATGATGTCTTTTTAGAAAACTAAAAAATTGACCAAAAATCCTGAAACGAATTAGAAATCATAGCAAGGTTGCGATCTACAAGGTTAATATACAAAGGTCAATTGTTTGTATACGCCATAAATAAACTGGAATTTGGTATTAAAAATATAACACCATTTATCTTCGCAACAAAAAAGAAATACGTATAACTCTAACAAAAAATGTATAAGACATACATGAGGAAAACTACAAAACTCTGATGAAAGTGACCAAAGACGATCTAAATAAATGGCGCCATATTTTATGTACATGAATAAGGAGACTCAGTATTGTCAAAATATCAGTTCTTCTCAACTTGACTTTTAGATTCAATGTAACCCTAATGAAAATTCCAGCAAGTTATTTTGCAAATATTGATAAACTGATTCTAACATTGGTTTATCAATATTTGGAGAATATTGGAGAAACTAAGACCCAGAACATTGAAGGAAAAGCATAGATTTGGAGGACTGACTTAAAGACTTACTATATAGAGATCATAATCAATATAGCACAGTTTTGGTGAAAGAATAGACAGATAGACCAATAGAACAGAATAAAAAATCCAGGAAGAAGGGGGCCTTGGTGGCTCAACTGGTTAAGCGCATCTGACTCTTGATTTCAGCGTGGATCATAATCTCAGGGTCATGGAGCCCTAGGTTGGGCTCTGCTCAACAAAGAGACTGCTTGAGACTCTCTCCATCTCCCTCTGCCCCTCCCCACAACTTGTACACAATTTAAATAAATAAATAAATAAAATCCTTAACCAAACCCTGCCCCCCCCCAGGAAATCAGCCCAGACAATTACAGTCAACTGATCTTCGAAAAAGGAGCAAAGCAATTCAATGTTTTAAATATAGTCTTTTCAACAATGATGCTAGAACAAGAAGCCAGAACAGGAACCTAAAAATAGACCTTATACCTTTCACAAAAATAAATTCTCAAAATGGATCATGGACCTAAAGGTATAATACAAAACTATGAAACTCCTAGAAGATAACATAGAAAAACACCCAGGTGCCCTTGGGTTTGGTGATATTTTCTAGACACAACACCAAAAAGATAATCTATGAATGAAAAATTAGATAAATTGGACTTCATTAAAATTTAAAATTTCTGAGAGATACTGTTATGAGAATATAAGTCTCCAAGTCACAGACTAGGTGAAAGTATTTGCAAAACACATATATGATGATGGAATATTACCCGAAATACATAAAGAACCCTTAAAAAAACAATATGAAACAACATAATTTAAAAATGGCCAAAGATCTGAATATACACCTTATAAAAGAAGATAAACATATATACATATGGCAAATAAACATATGAAAAGACATTCAACATTATATGCCACTAGGAAAAGGCAAATTAAAACAATAATGAAATACCATCACATAACTGTTGGAGAGGCTAAAATCCAAAACACGGGCAAGGTTGTATAGCAACAGCAATTCTCATTCATCACTGGTGGGAATACAAAATGTACAGCCACTTTGGAAAACAGTTTGGAAGTTTCGTATAAAACTAAGCATACTTTTACCATACTCTTCAGCAATTGTGCTTTGTGGCATTTACTTAAATGAGTTGAAAACAATGTCACACAAAAACCTGCACACAGCTACTTATGGTTGTTTTAGTCATAATTACCAAAGCTGGAAAGCAAGCATGATGTCTTTCAGCAGATTAAAGGATAAATAAAATGTGGTACATCTGGACAATGGAAGATTATTTACCACTAAAAAAAGAAAAGAACTATCATGCCACAAAAGAGCATGGAGGAAACATAAGTGCATATTGCTACGTGCAAGAAGCAAATCTGCAAAAGACATTACAGATTTGGGGCACCTGGGTGGCTCAGTGGGTTGGGCCGCTGCCTTCGGCTCAGGTCATGATCTCGGGGTCCTGGGATTGAGTCCCGCATCGGGCTCTCTGCTCAGCAGGGAGCCTGCTTCCCTCTCTCTTACTCTCTGCCTGCCTCTCTGCCTACTTGTGATCTCTGTCAAATAAATAAATAAAATCTTAAAATTAAAAAAAAGACATTACAGATTTACATATTATAGAAATATGACATTCTGGAAAAGGTAAAACTATGGAGATAGTGGAAAGATCAATAACTTCCAAGTCTTCCAGGAGGGAGGGTAGGATTAGTAAAGCACAAGATGGCACTCCTGGGCGGCTCAGTGTGTTAAGCATCCAACTCTTGATTTCAGCTCGGGCCCTGATCTCAGGGTTGTGAGATCAAATGCACTGAGTGTGGAGCCCGCTTGAGATTCTCTAGAATCTCTGCCCCTTCCTCTTCCCTACCCCTTGCATGTACTCTCTCTCTCTTTAAAAAAAAAAAAAAGAGCACAAGGAATTTGGGGTCAGTAAAACTATTCTGTATGATAATATAATGGTGGATCCATGTCATTATACATTCATCAAAACTCACAGAACATATACATGGAGTGAACCTTAATGAAATTATGGACTTCAGTTAATAATAATGTATCAATATTGGCTCAATAATTGTAGCAAATATAACACACTAATGCAAGATCTTAATAATAAGGGAAATTGAGGCAAGGGATAAAGGATGATTTGGGAACTCTTAGTACTTTCCAGTTGATTTTTCTGTAAATCGAAAACGGGCTTAAAAAGGAATGGGGGAAACCTATTAATTCAGAAAATGAAAGCAAGGGAAATAACAGTTTTTAAAAATGTTAAAACATAAAAAAATAGGACATTGTGATGGAAAAGAAGCAGGAATTCAGTCAGCAAAATTTTAATACCTAACCCACTCAGACTTTAGGCATTCAAACTTTCAGAAACAGAATACTAGCCATAGAGTGTTTAAATAAAAATAGAAATAAAATAGAAACTTAAACAATATAAGTGTATGGGGGGGTTATATTGTGATTTATAATAAGAAATATATATATATATTTGGTCCTTTCCCCCATTTCTGGCACAGAGTTTCTAATATTCTTGGAATTTCCTAAATGGTAAGAGCAATAAAGGTGTCTTGCTATTTATCCCAAGCCCCTTTCAGCCCTACGAGTTTATGCTAATGAGGAGACTTTTGGAAAGCCCCTAAGGATGAAAGCTGGTTGCCAGGGAAACCAATCAGGTAATTAGAGGATTGGAACTTTTGGCCTTACCCTCAGACCTCTGGGGAGGAAAGAAAGGCTAGAGATTGAGTTCAATCACCAGTGGCCAATTATCTAATCAATCATGCCTATGTAATGAAGCCTCCATAAAAACTGAAAAGTAAGAGATCTGGAGAGCTTCCAGATTGGAAAACCAGAATCCATCCCTGTGTTGGAAGAGTGGTACACCTCAAACTCCATGGGGACAGAAGCTCCTGTGTTTAGGACTCTTTCAAACTTCCCCTTATGTATCTCTTCATCTTACTATTTATTTGTATCCTTTAATACCCTATGTAATAAATGATTAATCTAGTAAGTTATCTGGTTTCCTGAATTCTATGACCCACTCTGGTAAATTAATCAAAACCCAAGGAGGGGTTGTGAGAACCTCTGATTTATAGCTGCCGTTAGCAGCACAGGTAACAAGATAAACCTTGTAATTGCTATCTAAAGTGGGGGCAGTCTTCTGGGACTAAGTCCTTAATCTATGATATCTGACACTACTCTCTAGGTAGACAAGGTCAAAATGGAGTTAAATGTAGAGGACACCAGTCAGTGTCTGCTGAGAATTGGAGAGTTGCTTGAGGGAATCTGAAAAAATACCCTGGAGGGAAGAAGTCTATAAAGAATGACCAAGAAGATCTGAAAAAGAACTGTACAACTTCTAGAAATTAAATATAATAAATGAAGGGGCACCTGGCTGCCTCAGTCGGTAAAGGATGCAACTCTTGCCCTCAGGGTCATGAGTTCAAGCCCTACATTGGGTGTGGCACCTACTTAAAAAAAATAAATAAGTAAAATATTTAAGTGAAAATGACAACTCAATGGGTTAAGTCTATAGTAAGTATAAAAATCAATCAACTTGAAATTATATCTGAAAAAATCAGTTAAAAGTTAGTTCATAAAGGCACCTGGGTGGCTCAGTCAGTGGTTTAAAGCCTCTGCCTTCGGCTCAGGTCATAATCCCAGGGTTCTGGGGTCAAGCCCCACTTTGGGCTCTCTGCTCCACAGGGAGCCTGCTTCCTCCTCTCTCTCTCTCTGCCTGCCTCTCTGCCTACTTGTAATCTCTGTCAAATAAATAAATAAAATCTTTTAAAAAATTGAAAAAAAAAGATAGTCCATAAAAACAAAGATATGGAAAATATATGAGAGAGATTTAAGAAACATGGAACACAGAGTAAGGAAGTTTCAAATACATGGAAAATAGAATACGAATGATTCACAAAGATTTTATCAGAGTACCAGAAAGATGCAATAGAGAAAAGAGTGGAAGAAATATGTTAAAAGATAATGGCTGAGAGTTTATCAGAAGTGGGGAAAGACACCAATCCTCAGATCAAGAAAGCCTAATGAAATCTGTAATTGGAAAATACTAAAGAAATCCATCCACAGACAAATCACTGTGAAATTTCAGAATGCCAAAGACAAAGAGAAAGCAAATCTTAAAAGCAGTCAGAAAAGTAAGACTGGTCTTCTTCCAAGGAAAGATAAGCAGATTCATATCTAACCTTTCAACAGCAAATAACTGAAGCCCAAAAAAGTGTAAAATTATATATAAATGTCTGAGAGGAAAAGCTGTCAATCTAGAATTCTGTACATAGCAAAACTGATTTCAAGGAAAGGCAGTCATGATCAACTCCTTATCCCCTGTTTGGCCATGTAAGAGTGGTTTTGAGCCCAGAACATTTCCTTACTGAGAGAGAGAGTGTTCATAGTCTGTGCTGGACTTGTCATCTTATGGAAGAATATCTTTCCAAGGTCTAGGTTTGTTGTCCACATACACTAAGCATCAGTGACTCTTAGGCAAGCTCCTGCTTTCTGTATTTTAGACCTCAAGGCAGAGTGTGGGGTCCCTCCTCTGCAATGTGAAGTTGGATGTGTGCTACTACATTGCCTGAGTGGGCTGGCAATGGATAGATGTATTGCATCTATCTATATCTATACCCATATCTGGTGGATATATGCATTGCAAGGGCTGGAATTTGTGCACTCCCTCTTCCTCTATTGCTGTAAATAAATGTGGCAACATGTAATCTGGTGCATGTGTTGTCTATTCTCAGCGACCTCAAATCATGCACTGGTCTCTTCCCTTGGTGGCACCCAACTGCCTTTTAACCGTGGCTCATGGCCCAGTCACCCACTGAATCATGAAATATCAATAAATAAAGCAAAATAAAGACATTGTTAGAAAAACAAAAACGGACATGGTTTTAATATCAAAACATCCTCACTAAGTGAAATTCTAGAGGATATAACTCAGAAGAAAAATGACTGAAGACAGAAAATGCAAGATACAAGAAAGACTAGTGAAGAAAGATATTTGGAAATATATGGCAAAGCTAATTAAATGCTGAATGTACATAACCATAATATAGTGCATATGAAAACATGAGAATGTTAAAATATAGGTCAATAATAGATTAAGATATGAGAAGTAGTAATCACATTTGAAGAATCTTAGGTCTTCATATTGTCTTGGAATGAGGTAAAGATATTAACTTCAGATTTTGTTGAGTTAAATGCAGGGTAAAAAAACCAACCACCACCAAACATCTGAAGTAACTACTAAAAGAGGATACATAGAGCATGTAATTTTCAAACAAGTGGATGGAAAAATAGAATGAAACAGAAGTTAATCAATTAAAAAAAAAATAGGGAAGGAAGAACAAAACAACACAAAAATCAAAAAGCAAAACCAAACACAGAAAAAGGACAAATCAAAAGCATGACAAAAACGAGTCATAATATGACCAATCATAGGAAACAAAGAGTAAATTCTGTAATTGTAAGACCAATTTTTTTTTAAATTTAGGTATATGATGTATACAAGACATATACCTAAACATAAAGCCACAGAAAGATCAAAAGTCAAAGAATGGTTATGAGTACCCAAATCAATCTTTGTTCCTAGTACCATTCTTCAACAAAAGAACAAGAGATCCTCGAACCAGTGGCTCATTTTAGGGCTGGGTTGGGAAATATGCAAGGTAAGCCCAGAACACCTTGTAGTGCTGGAAAGTTAATGAAGTGCTACACACACACACACACACACACAGAAAGTCAGAAACATACACATGATCACACACACATGATCACACATACAAGCACACACACACCTCAAACAATAGAAACCAAATTGATGGGCATATGTCAAAAAAGATGCAGGATCCAACTGAAAGAGGTTCCAAAGGTCAAGGCTAAAATAATTTGAGCAATAAAATAAACAAATTAGTACTGTATAACCCAAAGCACAAAATGAATCACGAGTCCATACTGATATAAACAAGTGATGGTATTAAAAAAAAAAATGGGAAGAAAAAGACAAGTTTCCCACACAGAAGATCTCTTTCAAGGTTGTGGAGCATAACACTCAAGTCACTATGTGCAATCGTGACTTCCTTCCAAAGAGCCTATTTGTCCTAGTGCGAAGCACGAACTTTATAATTTTCCACGTGTGCCATGAATAACAAAGGTTGAGACTAGCATATCTTTTTAATGATTGCACCTTCTTTAGGTCTATGACAGATATCCAAGATTGGCTTCCTCAGCTCCATCCCATCCACCCTCTAGACCACCTTCCTATACTGGCGGGACTGGAAAGTTAAAAAAAAATCAAAATTAAAAAATAACTCACATTTCCTGATTTCTTGGTGCTAATAATGTTTTGGGTGCAAGTACCACCAAATTCAATGCATTCCCTTCATTTTTTATGGTGCAGTGAAGAGGAGGCTCTTGTTGCTATTTCCACTACAAGCGATATCATGGAGAAATATCATGGAATTATGAGATGCAATTGCAGTGGCCCAACTGGTCATTCCAGTGTCTGTCACCAGCTTTGTGGGTGCTGACTCGTGGTTGCAGCATCTGTTGTGGCTCCTAGATCTCTGGATTTTTGAATTTGAGATATTTGAGATATTTGGACTGTTGATGCTTTCCTTTAATTAAGTCTCATATATTTTTAAGGTTTTATATTTTTATTCTTTTTAAAGGTTTTATTTATTTATTTGAGAGAGAGTGAGAGCTAGACAGAGAGAGAGAGAAGAGAGAGAGAGAGAAGCAGGCCTGCCACTGAGCAGGGAGCCTGATGTAGGACTCGATCCCAGGACCCTGGGATCATGACATGAGCCAAAGGCAGATGCTCAACTGACTGAGCCACCCAGACATCTCAAGATTTTATACTTTTAGAGCTGTTTTAGGTTTATAATAAAATTCAGAATACAGAGATTTCCCATGTACACTCCCCCCCCTCCACAGACTCCCCCATTGCCAACATCATTTATCACAACGGTACATATTTCACCAAGGATAAACCTACATGGATGCATCATAATCACCCCAAATCTATAGCTAACCTCAGAGTTCACTCTGGTATACATTTTATGGATTTGGACAAATGTATCATGGTATATGTCCATTATTACAGTATCATACAGACAGAGTATTTTCACTGCCCTAAAAATCCTCTGTACACTGCCTACATATTTTTCCTTGCCCTGCTTTTCTCACCCGCCCTGCTTTTCTCACCCGTCAGCAACCACTGATCTCTTTACTATCTCTATACTTTGGCCTTTTCCAGAATATCATATAGTTGGAATCATACAAAATGTAGCCTTTTCAGGTTGGCTTCTTCTACCTAATAATATACCTTTAAGTTTCATGCACAGTGCAGAGCCCAATGCAGGGCTGGATCTCATGACCCTGAGATCATGACGGAAACCAGAGTCAAGAGTCAGATGCTTAACCAACTGAGCTACCCAGGTGCACCTGATAGCTCGTTCTTTTTTAGTGCTGAATAATACTTCACTGTCTGGATGTACCATAGTTTATTTATCCATTCAGCTACTGGAAAACATATTGGTTTCCTACTAATTTTGGCAATTATGAATAAGCCTTCTATAAATAGCAGGGTGAGGATTTTGTGCACACATAAGTTTTCTACTCCTTTGGGTATATATGTTTTTAAAATAATAAGTTTGGGCGTGCCTGACTGGACCAGCTGGTACAGCATGCAACTCTTGATCTCAGGGTTGTGAGTTCAAGCTCCCATGTTGGGAGTGGAGCCTACTTAAAATTTTTTTTAAAAAATTTTTAAAGATTTTTTTAACCTATTTATTTGACAGACAGAGAACACAAGTAGGCAGAGCTGTAGGCAGAGGGAGAGGGAGAAGCAGGTTCTCCACTGAGCAGAGAGCCTGATGCAGGACTCGATCCCAGGATCCTGGGATCATGACCTGAGCCAAAGGCAGATGCTTAACTGGCTGAGCCACCAAGGTGCCTCTAAAAAAATTTTTTAAATAATATTCTCCTTCCTCTGTACCACCTGCAAAATCTAAGGGAAGTGAAAAAAAAAAGAAGAAGAAGAATATACGTTTTCCTACTGGAGCTTCCTTCTTTAGGATTGATTTTGTTAATATTGAAATCATAGAAGTAAAAAACATTTTAAGTTTGCATCAAACTGAGTAAAGTATGTTTTATTTCCCCATCAGTATTCAGTTAGATTGAGGACTACCTCTAGGCAAATGACCAATTTTGCCTAACTCAAGGATAGCTCTACTCTCCTTTGGTCTCCCTGAACACTCCCCAAATTTCTTTCCCTTCCGCCAGATCAGATAATAGAGGTTTTCTATTATACTCTGTTCACATTCATCCCCAGAAGCATATCATATACTCAGGGAATTTTTCAAACTACTTCACCTATATTCTCACTGGAATATAATGACCCTAGTTCTCCTCCTTCTAGACTATGCTATTCATTAACCTCTTCACTATTTGATTATAGTTTCCTGTTCTGTGATCTCTGACATATTGCCCCCGGTTTCCTGCCTCAGCTGAGAATGTGCCCTTCTTTTACTTATAAAACTTCAACTACATTATTAAATAAAAGAGTACATTTCAAACTTCCTAGCCCAGAATTCTAGGTTCTTTACAAACTATCTTCAAGAAAACTTATTATCACCATAAGTCAATGTAGTAGAGGCTTGATCTTAATTAGATATACTTTAATCCAGTCATTTTTAGTTTAACCCCATTTTATTTTTTAAATTTTAATTCTAGTACAGTTAGCATACAGTATTGATTTTCAGGTATACAGTGTAGTGATTCAACGATGCTATACATTACTCAGTGCTCATCACAGTAAGTAAGTAATCCCCTTCACCTATTTCTCCCATCACCTCACGCCCTACCCATCAGTTTATTCTCAGTTTATTGGTAACCATCAGTTTATTCTCTATAGTTAAGAGTAACCATCAGTTTATTCTCTATAGTTAAGAGTTTGGTTTTTTTTTGTTTGCCCTCTTTTTTCTTTGTTTGTTTTGTTTCTTAAATTCCATATGTGAACAAAATCATATAGTATTTGTCTTTCTCTACCTGACTTATTTCACTTAGAATTATACCCTATAGAGCCATCCATGTGGATGCAAATGGCAAGATCTCATTCTTTTTTGTGGCTGAATAATATTTCAGAGTGTGTGTGTGTGTGTGTGTGTGTGTGTGTGTTCCTTATCCATTCATCTACCATCTATTGCCATCTATGTGGCAATTTATGGCAATAAGAAATCACAGAGGTGACTTCAAGGAAAACATCAGTTGTCAAAATTGATTCCAAAGGTGACAGAAAACCAGGTTACACCAAATTTAGAAAGCATCGAAGTTTGTTAAAGATACGATATTCAAAACAAGCTATCTGTATCACATGGTTTCATAGGTGAAACAAAGAAAATCTTTAAGAAACAGGTCTTTAATAATTCCTAATGCCATTCCAGAGCATAACGCAAGGTGAAAATTTTTCTAGTATGTTACATGAGCAAATACACAAAGACATCTGTAAGAATAGCATACACACAAAAAAGCTGTATCTTTTTAGAATTGAAGAAACCTTCCCTAACTTGAAAAAGACTATTTGTCAATTAATAATCTAGAAACTAACTGTATATCCTACAAGCACTCCCATTAGTGTAAGAAAAATACATGAACTCCTACTATGTCTTCTCCATCTAACATTGTTCTAGAATCCTAGGTGATATGATTTTAAAACAAAAATCATAAGGTTAATAAACATTGGGAAGGAAGAGATGAACTTTTCACCATTTTTTATGATATTGTTGGCCACCCAGAAAATCCAAAACAATTGACTAAAAAATAATTTGAATTAATCTGAAAATGCAACAAAATATAAGGTAAATATACAGAAACCAACAATAACCAGTGACTATGTAATTATTATTTTACTTATTTATGGTTTGTTTTGTTTAAAGTTTTTATTTGAATTCTAGTTAGTTGGCCTCAGTCGGTTAAGCATCTGACTTTTGATTTGGGCTCAGGTCATGACCTCATGGTTGTGGAACTGAGGTCCTTGTCCAGCTCCACACTCATCGAGGACTTCTCTTCCTCTCCCTCTGTCCTTGCCCCTGCTTGGTCAGTGGCACTCTCTCTCCCTCTCTCAAATAAATAAATCTTTTTTAAAAAAGAAATTAGAAATTCTAGTTAACATATAGTGTAATATTGGTTTCACAAGTAAAATTCAGTGATTCCCCACTTACATATAACTCCCAGTGCTCATCACAAGTGCCCTCTTTGCCCATCACTTATTTTAGCCCATCTCCCGCCCACCTCCCTCCATCAGCCCTCAGTTTGTTCTCTATAGTTAACTGCTTCTTATGGCCTACCTCCATCTCTTTTTTTCCCCCTTCCTTTACCTATGTTCATCAAGAAATTCAAGAAATTTTGGTTTTTAAATTGCACATATGAGTAAGATCATATGGTATTTATCTTTCTCTGACTGACTTATTTCTCTTTGTATTATACTCTCTAGCTCCAACCATGTCATTGTCAATGACAAGATTTTATTCTTTTTTGACAAATATTCCATTGTATATACTACCACATCACCTTTATCCATTCATCACCCTATGGACATTTTGGCTTTTTCCATAATTCGGTTACTGTTGATAATGCTGTTATAAACACCAGGGTACAAGGGTACCTGGGTGGCTCAGTCAGTTAAGTGTCTGCCTTTGGCTCAGGTCATGATCCCAGGGTCCTGGGATTGATCCCTACATCAGGCTCCCAGCTCACCAGGGAACCTGCTTCTCCTTCTCCCTCTGCTGCTCCCCCAGCTTGTACTCTCTCACTCTCCCTGTCAAATAAATAAATAAAATCTTTAAAAATAAATAAATAAACATCAGGGTGCATGTATCCCTTTGAATCAGTATTTTTGTATCCTTTGGTTAAATACCTAGTAGTGCAATTGCTGGACCATAGGGTGGTTCTATTTTTATCTTTCTGAGGAACTTCCATACAGTTTTCCAGACTGGCTTCACCAGTTTGTATTCCCACCAACAGTGTAAGAGTGTTGCCCATTCTCTGCAACCAAACAACAATGTGCAGAAGAATGAAACTGGACCACTTTCTTAAACCATACACAAAAATAAATTCAAAACAGATGAAAGACCTAAATGTGAGTCAGGAAACCATAAAAATCCTTGAGAAGAACACAAGCAGCAACCTCTTTGACACTGGCAACAGCAACTTGTGACTAGACACATCTCCAAAGTGGGGGGAAACAGGAGCAAAAATGAACTATTGGGACTTCAAGATAAAAACCTTCTGCACATCAAAGGAAACAATCAATAAAACTAAAAAGCAACCTACAGAATGGGAGAAGATATTTACCAATGATGTATCTGATGAGGGGTTAGTATTCAAAGTCTATAAAGAATTTATCAAACTCAACACCCCAAAACCAAATAATCCAGTTAAGAAATGGGTGGAAGACATGAAGAGACATTTTTCCAAAGAAGACATACAAATGGCTTACAGATACATGAAAAGGTGCTCAACATCAATCATCATTGGGGAAATACATAACAAAACCACTATTAGATATCGCCTTACACCTGTCAGAATGGCTAAAATTAACAACACAAGAAACAACAGGCCTTGGCAAGGAACTATGCAATTAAAAGGAGATCCTGTTTGGGATGTGCTTGGGCGGCTCAGTCAGTTAAGTATCTGACTCTCAGTTTCTAATCAGGTCATGACCTCAGGGTCCTAGGGTCTAGGCCCCCATAGGGCTCTGTGTTCAGCAGGGAGCCTGTTTCAGGATCTCTCTCTCCCTCTGCCCCTTCCCCCACTCACTAATGCTCTGTTTCTCTCTAAACTAAATAAATAAATCTTGAAAAAAATAAAGTAAAGTAGATCCTATTCAAAGTAAGAAAATAATATTTCAAAAATAACTATGGACAAATTTAATAATAAATATATAAGAACTGTGAGAGGATAACTCTAAAACCTTCTGGAACAACATAAAAACACTAGAATACCTGATGAAATATTGCTGTTGCTGTATCAGAAAACCTAAAATAGTAAACATGCCAATGTTCCACATATTAACATATAAATTCAGTAAACAGAATGAAAATTCCACTGGAGTTTTCAAATTACTAGACTGATCCTTTTTAGGGTGGAGGGGGATGGGGGGAGGGAAAGAGAATCTTTTTTTTTGGACAGACAGAGATCACAAGTAAGCAGAGAGGAAGGGGGATGGGGGTGGGCAGGCTCCCCACAGAGCAGAGAGCCCAATGCAGGGCTAGATCCCAGGACCCTGATACCCTGACCTGAGCCAAAATCAAGAGTCAGACACTTAACCATCTGAGCCACCCAGGTGCCCCTCTTTGATTGATTCTAAAGTTCAGCTGGAAGAGTAAATAGCTGGGAACATTTGGGATATGTATAATCTGTTATCAAAATGTAGTCCAAAGCCATCCTAGTAAAAACAATGTAATATGGGAAATGTTTTTCAATGGAAAAAAAAAATGTGTTCGGAAATAGATGCACACATATATATGAAGGGAAGAAGAGTATAAAGGAAGCCTTCCAAATTAGTGAAAAAAAAGGATCAAAAAATGCAGGTAGAACAACTCACTACTTGTAGAAAAATGGAATTGCCTGAATTAAAGAGTTAAAAGCAAGAGAGAAATAAAACCACAAAAGCATTCTGGAAAAACTTAAATTGTCTTTATATGGTAACAGAAGGAAAAAGTCATTCAAATTAAAAGCAAAGGAGAGAACTATGAGCAAAGAGAGTGAAAAAACTGACTACACAGAAAGGGTGATATTTTTTCTCTTTTATATCTTTTAGCATTTTTTCAATATTTCTATGTATAGTCAGAAAATTGCTATTAAATTTTAAAAATTAAACTAGAGTTTAATAAGGAAATTTACCTGAATAAAAGGCTACCCTACCACACCAGAGTCAGCCAAGGGTCTACCCATGGACAAAATCTCTCACAATGTCTTTTCACAATTATATTTATTGCATGTGCACCTATTTATTTAATACTTATCTCACCATCCCCACTTCCTCAAATCCACCAGCCTTTCTTAACCAGGGTTAAGAGGGAGAATTAATTCCCAATACCCTACAGCCTCCACTGTAAGTAATGAAATAACTTCTCTAAGTATCTAGAATGGTACTAGTTACATGCTAGCCTTACAAGGGTTGAGAATTTGTTCCGTAGTTCAGAGCAGAAAACGTGTTTAAAAAGGCAGAGAGTAGACCCTAAGCTCTAGTTAAGCCTGAGGGCAAGAAATATCTCTTTTTTTTCCGGGCTTGTGCTTTTTGCCTGGCATTGTGTATAATTTTTAGGAGGTGCTCAGTCAATTAATATCTGCTCAGCATTCTATCAGATCCACATCTGCTCAAAAAGAAATCGTTCCGTCTGAAGCCAAGCAGAACTCACTTTGGAACAAAGCAGGGGAATTCTTACTTTGTGTATTCTTTTATTTCAGAGATAAAGATATTCTGAATAAGTCTGGAAATACTGGGCATTTGGATTCCATAGGCAGTCAATTCAGTTAACTGGAATCCGGGGGGAAATATGACTTGTATCACTGAAACAGGAAAATTTTATCTTCCAAGGCTCAAGCTTTAGAACACAGTATCAGCCAAACAGGTAGTAAATATACTGTGGTTGCTCTCTAGCCTGGGTATGGTGAACAACAACACAAACGAAATGTATGAGCCCAAATTTTGAGCAATTTCCTTTGTTTTCTAAGTACTCGATGTGATTAAACTGATTAGTGCAAATAAAACAAAAATCTCCACCTAATTACAACTGGGAATTAGGTAAAACACCTCAGATAACTTGTTGACATGCTTTATTTTGGTAACACTCTTTTTCTTATGAGGCTGGAAATGTAGTTCAATAAATTATTTATAAAAATCTTATTTATTCCATAATGGTCACAGTGAAGACTTGATAATCTAATACCCTGACCTTAGTGCTTCACACACGTGGCATTATTAATGGAGACATTTTTCTCCCTGTATTATAACAACAACTTTCTCATTCATCACACACCTTTGCCGCCATTATTCAGTCTTTCTTTCTCGTTTAAATCTGTTGTTAAGGATCAATCATTCTGCAAGTTTCCAACACTATGTTTTACATTCTTCTCCATTAAATCCGATAAGGAAATAATTATCTGAGGACAAAGCCCTGAGATGTTCAGCGGATACAACTTTCAGTTCTATTGACATTCTCCTGGGTGTCTGAGCCCCTGCTGTTCTTTGGGGTTTCTTAAGGCCGCACTAATTAGTCTTTGTCTTTAACTTTGCATTTCTATTACAGGAGGAAAGTGTGTGTGTGTGTGTGTGTGTGTGTGTGTGTGTGTGTGTGTGTGCATGCGTGCGTGTTCATGTACATTCTCATCTGCAATTCAATATATTAGCAGTTTAAGACAACCGACTATAAATCTATATATATTCTATAGATCATCAGGCTGCACAGTAGCAACTATCAATTGAAGACCAACAGAGGGTTCTTTTTATAGTATACAAGTAAAGCTTTTCTGCCGAAATTACCATTTTTCAAACTACCATGTGCAACAAGGTGGTCATTTAGAAAAAAACTATCTTCCAAACCTGAGCAGTTTATATAGTGTTGCCCTTAATTATATCCCCTTTTGACTTGGCTTTTGAAACCTGAAACAAGTAGAGTGTGCCTGGTCATGAGACAGCTGAGCTATGAACTAACCTAGGGAGGGACAAATAAGGAAAACAAACAAATAACACAAAGCAAAATTTCAGGCTGAGGATCAACCAATGTACTCTGAGGTGGTTACTGTGTCTTCTATGACGTGGGCCGCAGTAGCTACTTTATTTCATTGAACACCACTTCTCTGCCATCTTGCAGACAAACAATTGGGAAACTACATGAGCAGCTGAGAAGCTAGCTGTCAGAGTTAGATACACCTTGATCTGGATTCTAGATGGTCCATTTCCTAGCTAGGTGACCTAAAAAAACACCTAACTTCCCCAAGTTCCTCATCTGTGAAAGGCTGGATAACAATACCTACTTTTCAGTGACCGTTTTCAAGGTAAGAGGAGGCAAGAGAAGAGGTTGATGAAGAGCTGGCATTAGACTAAGGTTTTGGTTCTAGATTTTGTTTCAGGTGGTGGGATCGCAGGTATTTATTACACGATTAAAAGTCAATAATTAAATAACAAACATGAGTCATGAATGAGCCAAGAATTATGTTCAGTCATTTCTGTGCACTGAGATCCTAACAATAATAATTATAATAGTAATAGCAATAATAATATATGTTTGGTAGGGTTGTTGCCAGGTTTAAGTAACATATGTGGAGTGTTTTAGCACGTTGGCTCATTTTTACTGCTTTATGAAAACAACTGCAATTATTATGATGGGGTGAGTGGCAGTAATGGGTGAGAAGGAAAAACAGAACTTCTTAAAAGTACACTGAGGAAATGACAATGTCTCATAAAGAATGAGTCTTTTCCATTTACTGACCTAAAATTCAGGAAACTGAAATTTTATCTAAATGACGAGACTCCCCCTCAAAAACTAGATTCTTTACTAAGATCATTTTATTTTATTACTTTTTTAGAGCAAGAGAATATACAAGTGGCAGGGGGTGGGGTGGGTAGACGGAGAGGGAGAAAGAGAATCTCAAGCAGACTCCCCACTGAGCAGGGAGCCCAGCTGAGTGGGGCTCCAATCCCACAATCCTGAGATCACGACCTGAGGCAAAATCAAGCCTCAGACGCTTAAATGACTGAGCCACCCAGGGAGACCAACAGACCATTTTAAATCATCCTGCAGGATATATCATCTACAGTTACAGTACAATTTAAATAGTTCCTTGTTTATTTTTTTTAAAGATTTTATTTATTTATTTGACAGAGAGAGATCACAAGTAGACAGAGAGGCAGGCAGAGAGAGAGAGAGGAGGAAGCAGGCTCCCTGCTGAGCAAAGAACCCGATGTGGGACTCGATCCCAGGACCCTGAGATCATGACCCGAGCCAAAGGCAGCGGCTTAACCCACTGAGCCACCAAGGCGCCCCAGTTCCTTGTTTATTTTTTATTAAAGCAGGCTCTTGCCTTCAAGAAGCTTACATTTTTCAGGGCAAAGGGTGAAACAGTGCTACAACATGGAACAATTAGGATGCCTGGGTGGCTCAGTCGTTTAAGCGTCTGCCTTTGGCTCAGGTCATGATCCAAGGGTCCTCGGATGTAGCCCCTCGGATCGGGCTCCTTGCTCAGCATGGAGCCTACCTCTCCCTCTGCCTGCTATTCCCTCTGCTTGAGCTCTCTCCATCTCTGACAAATAAATAAATAAAATCTTAAAAAACAACAACAAACTAGAACTAGAATGTGTGATGTGAATGACAGCTTCTTCAAGGAGTCCAGAAAAAAAAGAGATGGCTTTCTAGGATAAGGAGCTGAGCTTCAACAAGGGCGGGATTTGGAAATGTGGCAAAAGCTGGGTGGAGAACAATCCCAACCTTCATTTTCTAAAACTTTTTATTTAAATTCAATTTAATTAACATATACTGTATTAGTTTCAGAGGCAGAATTCAGTGATGCATTAGTTGCATGTAAAACCCAGCGCTCACTCTGTCAAGTGCCCTCCTTAATGCCCATCACCCACTTACCCCATCCCCCTTCCACCTCCCCTTCAGCAACCCTCAGTTTGTTTCCTGTAGTTAAGGGTTTCTTATAGTTTGCCTCTCTCTCTTTTTTCCTCTTATTTTATTTTTCCTTTCCTTTCTCTATGTTCACCTGCTATGTTTCTTAAATTACACATATGAGTGAAATCATACAGTATTTGTCTTTCTTCGACTGCCTTCGCATAATACCCTCTAGTACCACCCATGTCATTGCAAATGGCAAGATTTACAATCCCACTTTTAAATGAGGGAGTTTCTTTCTATTCTTTCCAGGACCTGGGGGCCATTTCTGCGTCCTATAGACTTTACTTTTCCATTACCCAGAAAAGCAATATGCCCAGGGAGAAAACAAGAACAAGGTAGTTGTTTGACCCCAGATGGTATAAAACAATCCCTTTCACTTTCTTGCTTCTTAAAGACCAATATAATTTTAAAATAGATTCTAAGGGGTTCCAGGGTGGCTCAGTCAGTTAAGCATCCAACTCCTGATTTTGGCTCATGATCTTGGGGTTGTGAGATCAAGCCTAGTGTTGGGCTCTGCCCTCAGCAGGGACTCTGCTTGAGATTCTCTCTCCCTCTCCCTTTAACCCTTCCCCCACTGGCAATCAATCAATCAATCAATCAATATATCTTTAAAATGGATTCTAAAATATTGCCTAGAGGTAATGATGTCAGAGACAGAAAAGAAGTGCCAGGTATTGGATCCAGTGCTATGTTTTGTTGTATCTGAGACTGAAGGCACATGAGAACATGAGCAACTCTGGAAGACTATATAAAGAGGAGGACCCTGATCAAAGTAGAAACGTTGATATAAGACACCAATACATAAGACATTAATCAAAAGGAACTTTCAAGATAGTAAGAGACAAAGTAAAAATAGGAAATCATTTTGTCTTTATATGTTATTAAAAGGTGGCATTAAAAATGCATAATTTTGATGAGAGATTAGTCATTTCACTTAGCCAAACTTCCAAAAGTGAAGTTAATTCCATGTAACTTAATTTCACATACATATATATTCAATACTGGTATTTCAACAGTACAAAAAATTATGTGAATAGCAAATAATAAAGTAATGTTCCCCTCCACTGAAATTCTCAGATCTTCTTACATAATTTTACCTACTTTAGTAAATAACCATCCTAGGAAATACACATTGTACTAACATACATAGTGTAAAAATTCAGAAAAGGATAACAAAGCTTTTAAAAAAATCTGCTTGTGGAAAAGAAGCTTTAGAGAAATTACTCTAAAATCTGTAGTGCCAGTATAGAAAAAAGCTGGTAAGGATTTGATTGAAACACATAAAATTGTAAAGGATACAATATAAACTGACTTAGATGATCTTTTACTCCCCCCACAATACAGGGCAAAAAGAGGTTCAACAAAATTAGAAAGTAGTAACTTCAGTAAAGGAAAAAGTATAGAAAAACTACACAGAGTAGAAAAATTGCCTCTTAAATCTCCCAGCATGAAAAACCATATAAACAAGTTTATTTAAGTCAAAATAGTGTGCTATTTTGAAAAGCAGGTAATATTTAACTAATGTTGACAAATATATATTCATCAAATATGTATTATGCTCTTGCTGTGAATGAAACAAAGTCTCTTCTTTTATTGAGCTTATATTCTACTTGGAGGGACAGAGAACAAATAAGAACCAAATAAATCCTATAATTTCAGATTGTGGTAACAGTGCTGTGAAGAAAACAAACCAAGAATCAAAATACAGAATGACTAGGAGGTGGTGAGTGGGGATGCAGTTTTAGACACTGTGTCAGGCAAAACTACTCTGAGGTTATATATGAGCATAGAACTGAGAGATAAGGAGAAATCAGCCATGTGAACCTCTAAGGGTGCAATTTTCCAGGCTAAGATCTCACAGGTATAAAGGTCCCATTCTAAGAGAGAGAGAGAAAGATTATGACACACACATGGAACATACACAGAATGCTCCATCCAACAATTTTCTCAAGTGGACATGGAACACTTCCAGGACAGACCCTTCTTAATGTCTGCATTTACAGCTATAGCCTTCTCTCCTAGCACTCCTTTTGCTCATCCCATAAGTTTTGGTATTTGGTGTTTTGTTTTCATTTAGCTCAAAGTATTTTCTAATTTCCCTGGTGATTACTCCTTTGACCCATTGGTGGTTCAAGAACATATTAATTTCCACATTATTTGTGAATTTTCCAGTTTTCCTTTTGTTATTGATTTCCAGTGTCATTCCATTGTGATCAGAAAAGATGCCTTGTATTCTTTTTAAATCTTTCAAAAATTTTTAAAATCTTAAAAAAATTTTTTCTAATCTTTTTAAACTTACTAAGATTTATTATGGCCTAACATATGTTAGTCCTGGAGAATGTGCCATGTCCATTTGAGAAAAATGTGTATTTGGCTGTTTTCATCTATTCTTAATTTATTCTATATTTCTGTAATCATGTTAGATGTTGGACTTCATCAATTTTTTTTCTGCATATATACATTTACTCCTTTGAACTATCATTAAGATATAATACATTCATAATTTTCCTAATATTGACTAACCCTTGTAGTCCAGGGAGGAAGCCCAATTTTTCAAATTAACATACATTGTTATATTATTTCAAGGATACAATAAAATGATTGAACAATTCCATTCATTCCTCAGTGCTCATCAAAAGTGTACTCTTTTTTTTTATTTTTAAAATATTTTATTTATTTATTTGACAGAGATCACAAGTAGGCAGAGGGAGAAGGGGAAACAGGCTCCCTGCTGAGCATAGAACCTGATGCAGGGCTCAATCCCAGGACACTGGGATCATGACCTGAGCCGAAGGCAGAGGCTTTAACCCACTGAGCCACCCAAGCACCCCCAAATAAGTGTACTCTTGATCCCTTCTATTTATTTCACCCATCCCTCCACCTACTTCCCCTCCAGCAACCACCAGTTTATTCTCTGTATTTAATAGATTGGTTTTTTGTTTGTCTTTTTTTTTAGTTTGTTCATTTGTTTCGTAAATTCCGCACATGAGTGTAATCATATGGAATTTGTCCTTCTTTGACTGATTTACTTCACTTAACATTATAGCCTCTAGATCCATCCATGTTCTTGCAAATAGCAAGATCCTGTGGTTGAATAAAATTACATCGTATACAGACTTTATCCACTTATCTGCAGATGGACCCTGGGTTTGCTTCCACATCTTGGCTATTGTAAATAACACTGCAATAAACATAAGGGTGCATATATTTTTTTGATTTAGTGTTGCTGTTTCCTTTGGGTAAATACCAAACAGTGGAATAACTGAATCATTTGGTAATTCTATTTTTAAGGTTTTGAGGAACCTCCATACTGTTTCCTACCAGGACCGCACCAATTTGTATTTCCACCAGCAGTGCCCAGGGGTTCTTTTTTTCCACATCCACATCAACACTTGTTATTGGGAGGAACCCCATTGTTTTGTTGTTGTTCTTTTAAAGATTGTATTTATTTGACAGAGAACGAGACAGCCAGAAAGGGAATACAAGCAGGCAGAGAGGGAGAAACAGGCTTCCCGCTGAGCAGGGAGCCCAATGTGGGGCTCGATCCCAGAACCCAGGGATCCTGACTTGAGCTGAAGGCAGATGCTTAGCAACTGAGCCACCCAGGCACCCCATGAACCCCATTGTTAATGACATACTTTTTAAAGTACTGCTGAACTACAATTTCCATTATTTTATTAGCATTTTCACATAATTGTTGATAAGTAGGTTGGCCCTATCCTGTCAGGATTTGAAGTCAAGACTTTCTTAGACATTCCTTATAAATAGGATTTGAAGGATCTCCCTTTTTTGATCTTTTGCAACCATTTAGATTCTATCCAGCTTGCCTGTTTCTTAACAATTTTAAAGAATTAACAGTGAAACCATGTAAGCCTGGAGTAAGGAGGAAACTCTTTTTTAAAAAAAATTTTTTATTAACATATAATGAATTATTAGCCCCAGGAGTACAGGTCTGTGAATCGCCAGGTTTATACTTCACAGCACTCACCATAGCACATACCCTCTCCAATGTCCATAACCCCACCTCCCCTCCCTACCCCACTCCCCCCAGCAACCCTCAGTCTGCTTTGTGAGATTAAGTCTCTTATGGTTTGTCTCCCTCCTGATCCCATCTTGTTTCATTTATTCTTTTACTACCTTCCAAACCCCCAACGTTGCATCTCCACTTCCTCATATCAGGGAGATCATATGATAATTGTCTTTCTCTGATTGACTTACTTTGCTAAGCATAATATCCTCTAGTTCCATCCACGTCATCACAAATGGCAAGATTTCATTTTTTTTGATGGCTGCATAGTATTCTATTGTATATATATACCACATCAAGAAAGAAACTCTTAAATAACTTTTCAACTGTTTTCATTGTTACTTGTTTGTTCAGATTTGTCCAACTGCTGCTATCCATTATTTTTCAGTTATATTTTCAAATGTATTTTTAGGACATTTTAACCTCCTTATATCAATAACTTGCTTCCCTTTTCCATTTCTAATATTGTGCATTTGTCCCTTTTTCCTTTCTAAAAAAATTTATTACTACACCAGCCAGTGGTTTATCTGGTTTTTCTCTGTTATGCTGTCTTCAAAGAACCACCTAATCTTAGCAAACATACTATATTTCAGTCTTCTAGATGTATGGTTAAAATTTGTGAGTTTTTTTTTTTCCTTTCTTTATTCTGTAGCTTTTACTGGCTGAACTTATTCTTCTTTATATGTATTAATATAAGATATATATTTAGTAATTATGATTCCATTTTACCTTAAGTTTTCTATTACTATTAATTGCCAAATGTATGGTGTTTCTGTATTTGGTTTTATAGGTATGTGTGTGTTTCTTTGAATAATTTTGAAGTTTATAATATGCTTTTTGGATTGTTGTTTTGCTTGCAATCATTATAACTTCATTTACTATTATTAACTCTCCATTTCTTGATTTAGCAACTTCAAACTACATCTGTTGAGTACCAGTTACAGAAGAATATTTTTTAAAAAATCACAAATAAATCTCTTCCCACTTCTCTTCATCCACCTTCATGCTTGATTTTGATTATTATATTACCATTTTTTACATTGTCAAGGATTATAACAGTAGCATTCTGTAACTATTTTCCATAATTGTTTTAATTTCATATTTTAATGAACTGAGTCTTTATCACCAGTCTTTTTACTGTGGCTTCCCACTTTATTTCTTGGTTATTTGGCTTTGATTTTTTTGTTTTTTCAAAAAAGGTCATGTGGGTCCTGTGTGTGTGTGTGTGTGTGTGTGTGTGTGTGTGTGTGTGTTAAGATAGATTTATTTATTTATTTAAGAGCGAGAACTTGCGTCTATTGGAAGGGGAAGGACAAAGGGAGAGGGAAAGAGAGAATCTCAAACAGACTCCTTACTGAGCACAGGAGCAGGACATGGGACTTAGTCTCATGACCCTGAGATCATGACCTAAGCCAAAAGCCAGTCAAAAGCTCAGTCAACTCAGTCACTCGGGTACCCCTGTCCTGAGTTTGTTTATGATTGAGATTGTCCATGTGTCTATTTCTGGCCTTTATATTTGAATGTCAGTTGATTAGGAATAACAATTTTGGATCTTACCTTCTTTTACTCAGCACTTTACAGACATTAAATAATTCTTAGAGAAGTCTGAGGCTACCCTGTTCTCTTTTTTCTGGTATATAATTAATATTCACCTATATATGTAAAGAATTTTATCTTAATCAGTGAAATGCAAAAACCATTAGGATATATCTCAGTTTAGATATTCACGTGTCAATTCTTTTTTTTTTTTTTTTTAAGATTTTATTTGAGAAAGAGAGAGAGAGAACATGAGCAGGGGGAGGAGGTAAAGGAGAGGGAGAAACAGGTTCCCCAGTGAGCAGGGAGCACAAAGCGGGACTCAATCCCAGGATCCTGGGGTGATGACCTGAGCTGAAGGCAGACACTTTACTCATCAAGCCACCCAGGTGCCCCTCACATGTCATTTCTTTTCTAGGAGCAAGGTGTTCTAGGTTAATACCTTCCCTAATTGGGAAAATTCTCTTCTACTGGTTTTTAGGTATAACGTCTGATCCATTTACTAGTTTCTCTAATTCCAAGACCCCAATTACCTTTAGTCTAATTAGTCTTTGTACTTTAAATATTTTATCTACTCTTGAAATTGCTTTGTCTTTAAAAAAAAAAATCTACAGACTCTGTGACTTCTTTGGAGGTCAATGAGGGTGGGGCTAAAACTTCCAACCCTCTAATTACTTAGATCTTTCTGGTGATCAGCTCTCTCTGAGGCTCTCTAGGAGCCCCAGCTCATGTCACCTCATTAGCATAAAGTCATATGTGATTAAAGGAGCCCATTATGAATAACAATCCTATCTCTGAAGAAATTCCAAAGATTTTAGAACTTCTGTGCCAAGAATGAGGGACAAAGCCAAATATATTTCTTATTGTACCACACCCCTTGACTGAAACAAGCCCCAAACCAGACAATATACATGAAACAACAGTTTTCAAGATATTGGGTATTAGGTGGGGGCGGGGGGGAAGGATAGTGATTCCTAAAAGGCATGAATTAAGTCTTATGATATTCCACTATTGCCTGGAGAGAGTTTCCAGGCATCCGTGCAGTGAGGAAGGGCTCAGATGGAGCCCAGCAATCTCTTTGCTGAGGAGACAAAGCAAGTCATTCAGGGAGTCCAAGGCAGCTAAATTCTCAGGCAGACTAACAGAAATGGGAAAGCTGCAGAAGGAAAACTCTGGAGATCTGCAGAGGGACCCCTTGAGTCCTCAGCGGAGTACTGATCTGTTCATGCATGGAGGGAACTACTGAAGGCCATGGGAAGAACACTCAAAAGTATTATAGGGAAAACACAGGACCAGATATAGTTCTAGTTCCCACAATCCAGAGTGGAAAACCTCTCAATTCAGGGATATTGTATAGAGTATTTGAAAGAGTTTTGCCTTAGAAATGGGCCAAAAATATTGCTATAGTAAACACTGCTCTGGTCCTGCCTAGCAAATCTTGTAAGATCCAAAGGGATCAAACTGTTTCCAAGTAACTTAACCTTGTCCTAGAACAAAGATCAAGACTATTTATAGGGATATAAAAATATCCAGCATACAAGAAGATAAAATTCACAACAGTTGGCATCCAGCAAAAAATATTGCTAGGAATGCAAAACAGCAGGAAAGTATGATGAGAGAAATGAAGAGAAAAATCACTCAATTGAGAAAGATCCATATATGACCAAAAGATAGAATCAGTAGACAAGAAACCACTACAATAACTGTACTTTATATGTTCAGAGGTTAGAGGATGATTGAATATGGAAGACATTTTAAAAAACCAAAATCACACTTCTAGAAATGTTGGGGATGAAAAATCCAGTGGATGGTACAAATGACAGATTAGACACTATAGAAGAAAATAAGCAAACTTGAAGATTTAACAATTGATATTATCCAGAAAGAAACAGAAAGAGAAAAGACCCACTCCTAAATTGAACAGAACATCAGTAAAATATGATAAAACTTCAAGTGGCCTAATATATGTGCAATCAGAGTCTGCAGTGTGGGGGTGGAGGCTTGTTAAGAAAAATGGCCCCAAATTTTCCAAATTTGATAAATAAACCAGAGCAAAGAAACTAAATGAATTTCCAAACACAAGAAAAATAAGGAGAATTATACCACGGCATATAATAAACAAATTTCCCACTGATAAAAAGCAATTACTAAAAGCAGCCAAATAAGACATATATTATATAGAGAAGAATAAATATAAGGTGACAACATATTTTTTATGGGGAACAATGCAAGTCAGAAAGCACTTGAACAATATATTTAAAGAACCTCCTCCCCAAACTGTCAAACTAGAACTTTTTAAAAAATATTTTATTTATTTATTTGAGAGAGAAAGAACACAATCAGAGGAAAGGGCAGAAGGAGAGGAAGAAGCAGGCTCCCTGTTGAGCAGGAAGCCCAATTTGGAGCTGAGTCTAAGGACTCCAGGATCATGACTTGAGCCAAAGGCAGATGCTTAACCATCTGAGCCACCCAGGCACCCCTCAAACCAGAATTTTATACATAGCAAAGATATCTTTTAAAGATAAAGGCAAAGTGAGGCACCTGGGTAGTTCAGTTGCTTAAGCATCCATCTCTTGATTTGGGCTCAGGTCATGATTTCAGGATTGTGAGATCAAGCTCAGCAAGGAGTCTGCTTCTCTCCCTCTCCCTCTGTTTCCCTTCTTGCCTGTGCGCTCTCTCTCTCTAAAATAAATAAATAAATATTTTTAAAAAGTCATAATTAAAATAAAAGCAAAGTGAAGACTTTAAAAACATGCAAAGGAGAAAAAATCCCTGACTTTTATTATAAAAAACACTAATGGAAGTGTTTCAGTCAAGGAGAAAATGAAATTAGGTGAAAAACTTCACTAAGAAACAAAGAGCACCATAAATGGTTACTATGTGCATAAAAAAACCACTTTTTCTTATTTAAATATATTTCCAGGATAATACACTATCCAAAGCTAAAAATAATAATGTATTGTGGAGTTGATGTGTTAAGCTTAAGTAAAATGTAGAACAACAATTGTACAAAGGACTGAGGGGAAAAATGGAAACATTAAGCTATAAGGTTCTTTATACTAAGCATAAAGTGGCATAGTATTTAACAGCAGAGTCTTGTAAGTTAAAGATGTATACTATGAACTATAAAGCAATGTCTAAAACAATACAACAAATTATAGCTAGCAAGCCAACAAAAGATATAAAATAGAATTCTATTCATTTAAGGAAGAAATACCATACTGTTGGGCAATACATAACTCTTCCAAATCATTAACAAAAAGACAAATAACTCAATTTAAAAATAAAGAAATACCAGTTCTACCAAATACTCAAGTAATTTTAAATAGAACAAGAGAAAAAGGACAGCACAGAACAGATGGAACAAAAACAACAGCAAAATGAATCATATTATATCAATAAGTATAATGCTCTAACCACCCAAATTAAAAGGAAAAGATTATTGGGTGAAATTTAAAGACTAAGACCCAACTATGTACAACCTAACAACAACAATAACAATAACAAAACACTTTAAACACAGTGACACAGCTAGGTTAAAAGTAAAATGATAGGAAAGATATAACCTGCTAACACTAATCAAAACTGGCTACATTAAGATCAGACAGAAGAAATTTTAGAGCAAGGAGTACTTCCAGGAACAAGGAGGGTTATATTATAATAAAGGAATCAATACAATAGTAGGACATAAAAGTCCTAAGTGTTGGCATACCTAATAGAAAAATATAAAATACATGAAGCAAAAACTGACAGAAGACAAAACCACATTTAAAATGGGAGTTTTCAGGGTGTGTAAGTGGCTCAGTCAGTTAAGCATCTGCCTTCAACTCAGGTCATAATCCCAGACTCCTGAGATCAAACACCCGCATGGGGTCCCCTGCTTGGTGGGGAGTTTGTTTCTCCTTCTGTCCCTCCCCTCCACTCAGGTGCATTCCCTCTCAATCTCTCTCTCTCTCTCATGCATGTGTGCATGCAAAAGTAAATAAAATATTTTTAAAAAAATTTTAAAGGAGTTTTCAACACCTCTCTCTCTATAATGGATAGAACGAGTAGACAACATTGGAAAGGATGTTGAGGACCTGAACGATACCATCAACCAAACTGACTGAACTGACATAAAACATAACAAGCAAAGAATGCAAATTCTTGTCAAGTGCACATGAAACACATACCCGGATAGTACCTATTTGGAGTAATAAAAGAAACCTAAACTTGGAACTTTGTAAGTCATGCAAAATATGACTTCTGACCACAGTCTATGGAAACTACCTACCAAAAACAATATAACCATAAAGTGCAACAATATTCGTCAATTAAAAGGGATGAAATACTGACATATTGTGCACCACGGATGGATCTCAAAAACATTATACTACATGAAGGTGTCAATCATAAAAGACTAGGTATTATGTCATTCCATTTATGGAATGTCCAGAATAAGCAAATCCACAGAGAAAGAAAGTAGATTTGTAATTGTCCTAGGCTAGGGAGGTAGGCAGGGGCAGGTGAAGGTTGGGGAGTGACTGCTAATGGGTATAAGGTCTCTTTTGGGAGTGATAAAAATGCTCTAAAGTTAGATTGTGTGGATGATCGCACAACTCTGTGAATATGCCCAAGGCACTTAATTTTACATGTTAAATGGGTGAAATTTATGCCATAAATAATATCAATCAAGCTGTTAAAAGTAACCATATAGAATTGTATTTTTTTAAATCTCCAAATAATTTTGAAATTAAATAACATATTTCCAAATAATCCACGGATCAAAAAAATCCAAGAGGAAGGTAGACAAGTATTTTGAATGGGATGAAAATTTAAATAAAACATACAGCTAATGCAGTTCTTAAAAGGAAATTCATTACATTAAAAAAAAAAAAACCTATTTTAGAAATGAAGAGGGTCTCAAAACGATCTAGCTTCTACCCTAAGGAATAGGAAAAGAACAGTCAATGAGACTCAAAGTAAGCAGAAGAAAGGATACAACAAAATTCAGGGAAGAAATCAATGAATTAAAAAAACAGAAATTAAATAAAAATGCATCCAGAGTTCAATGTTTTTAAGACCTTTGAGAAGAGGTATAAAATTAATAAAACCCTAACCATACCAATTGGGGGGAAACAGAAAACACAAATTTCCAATATGAGGAATGAAAAAGGGACATCTTTATAGATTCTACAGACACTAAAAGGATAATTAAAGAATATTATGAACAACTTTATGCCAGTAAATTCAAGAATGTAGATAAAATAGACATATTCATTGAAAAACACAAATAGAAGATGGCGGAGAAGTAGCAAGCTGAGACTGCTTCAGCTAGCCGGAGATCAGCTGGATAGCTTATCTAAAGATTGCAAACACCTGAAAATCCATCGGCAGACCGAGGAGAAGAAGAACAGCAATTCTGGAAACAGAAAAACAACCACTTTCTGAAAGGTAGGACCAGCGGAGAAGTGAATCCAAAGCGACGGGAAGATAGACCCCGGGGGGAGGGGCCGGCTCCGGGCAAGCGGCGGAGCAACCGCGCACAAAATCAGGACTTTTAAAAGTCTGTTCCGCTGAGGGACATCGCTCCAGAGGCTAAACCGGGGCGAAGCCCACGCGGGGTTAGCGTGGCCTCAGGTCCCGCAGGGTCACAGAAGGATCGGGGGTGTCTGAGTGTCGCAGAGCTTGCGGGTATTGGAACGGGAAAGCCGGCTACAGAAACAGAGCCGACAGTAAACTCGCAGCTCGGTGTTACCCTGAACCGATCGCAGGCTCGGTGAGCTCGGAGCGCGGCCGGAGGTCAGGCAGACGGGAATAACTGGGCGCTGTTCTCTGAGGGCGCACTGAGGAGTGGGGCGCTGGGCTCTCGGCTCCTCCAGGCCGGAGACCAGGAGGCCGCCATTTGTGTTCCCGTCCTCCGGAACTCTACGGAAAGCGCTCAGGGAACAAAAGCTCCTGAAAGCAAACCCTAGCGGATTACTCACCCCGGCCCCGGTTAAGGGAGGTGTAATTCCGCCTGGGGCAAAGACACTTGAGAATCACTACAACAGGCCCCTCCCCCAGAAGATCAACAAGAAATCCAGCCAAGACCAAGTTCACCTACCAAGGAGTGCGGTTTCAATACCAAGGAGAGCAGCAGAATTCCAGAGGAGGAGAAAGCCAAGCACGGAACTCATGGCTTTTTTCCTGTGATTTTTTTTTTAGTCTTGCAGTTAATTTAATTTTTTCTTTTTCTTTTTTTTTTTTTTCTTTTTCTTCTCGCCTTCGGGTAAAATTTTTTTTTTTTAACTGTTACCTTTTTCTTTTTTAACGATTTTTTACTAGTTTATCTAATATATATATTTTTTCTTTTTTACATTTTTCTCAGGTGTTTTCTTTTTTTAAAAAAATTTTTTTTCTTTTCTTTTTTTTTCTTTCTTTCTTTTTGAACCTCTTTTTATCCCCTTTCTCCCCACTCACGATTTTGGATCTCTTCTAATTTAGTTAAAGCATATTTTCCTGGGGTTGTTGCCACCCTTTTAGTATTTTACTTGCCCATTCATTTACTCTTATCTGGCCAAAATGACAAGACGTAAAAATTCAACGCAAAAAAAAGAACAAGAGGCAGTACCGAAGGCTAGGGACCTAATCAATACAGACATCGGTAATATGTCAGATCTAGAGTTCAGAATGACAATTCTCAAGGTTCTAGCCGGGCTTGAAAAAGGCATGGAAGATATTAGAGAAACCCTCTCGAGAGATATAAAAGCCCTTTCCGGAGAAATAAAAGAACTAAAATCTAACCAAGTTGAAATCAAAAAAGCTATTAATGAGGTGCAATCAAAAATGGAGGCTCTAACTGCTAGGATAAATGAGGCAGAAGAAAGAATTAGTGATATAGAAGACCAAATGACAGAGAATAAAGAAGCTGAGCAAAAGAGGGACAAACAGCTACTGGACCACGAGGGGAGAATTCGAGAATTAAGTGACACCATAAGACGAAACAACATTAGAATAATTGGGATTCCAGAAGAAGAAGAAAGAGAGAGGGGAGCAGAAGGTATACTGGAGAGAATTATTGGGGAGAATTTCCCCAATATGGCAAAGGGAACGAGCATCAAAATTCAGGAGGTTCAGAGAACGCCCCTCAAAATCAATAAGAATAGGCCCACACCCCGTCACCTAATAGTAAAATTTACAAGTCTCAGTGACAAAGAGAAAATCCTGAAAGCAGCCCGGGAAAAGAAGTCTGTAACATACAATGGTAAAAATATTAGATTGGCAGCTGACTTATCCACAGAGACCTGGCAGGCCAGAAAGAGCTGGCATGATATTTTTAGAGCACTAAACGAGAAAAACATGCAGCCCAGAATACTATATCCAGCTAGGCTATCATTGAAAATAGAAGGAGAGATTAAAAGCTTCCAGGACAAACAACAACTGAAAGAATTTGCAAATACCAAACCAGCTCTACAGGAAATATTGAAAGGGGTCCTCTAAGCAAAGAGAGAGCCTACAAGTGGTAGATCAGAAAGGAACAGAGACCATATACAATAACAGTCACCTTACAGGCAATACAATGGCACTAAATTCATATCTCTCAATAGTTACCCTGAATGTGAATGGGCTAAATGCCCCTGTCAAAAGACACAGGGTATCAGAATGGATAAAAAAACAAAACCCATCTATATGTTGCCTCCAAGAAACTCATTTTAAGCCCGAAGACACCTCCAGATTTAAAGTGAGGGGGTGGAAAAGAATTTACCATGCTAATGGACATCAGAAGAAAGCAGGAGTGGCAATCCTTATATCAGATCAATTAGATTTTAAGCCAAAGACTATAATAAGAGATGAGGAAGGACACTATATCATACTCAAAGGGTCTGTCCAACAAGAAGATTTAACAATTTTAAATATCTATGCCCCCAACGTGGGAGCAGCCAACTATATAAACCAATTAATAACAAAATCAAAGAAACACATCAACAACAATACAATAATAGTAGGGGACTTTAACACTCCCCTCACTGAAATGGACAGGTCATCCAAGCAAAAGATAAACAAGGAAATAAAGGCCTTAAACGACACACTGGACCAGATGGACATCACAGATATATTCAGAACATTTCATCCCAAAGCAACAGAATACACATTCTTCTCTAGTGCACATGGAACATTCTCCAGAATAGATCACATCCTCGGTCCTAAATCAGGACTCAACCGGTATCAAAAGATTGGGATCATTCCCTGCATATTTTCAGACCACAATGCTCTAAAGCTAGAACTCAACCACAAAAGGAAGTTTGGAAAGAACCCAAATACATGGAGACTAAACAGTATCCTTCTAAAGAATGAATGGGTCAACCGGGAAATTAAAGAAGAATTGAAAAAAATCATGGAAACAAATGATAATGAAAATACAACGGTTCAAAATCTGTGGGACACAATAAAGGCAGTCCTGAGAGGAAAATATATAGCGGTACAAGCCTTTCTCAAGAAACAAGAAAGGTCTCAGGTACACAACCTAACCCTACACCTAAAGGAGCTGGAGAAAGAACAAGAAAGAAACCCTAAGCCCAGCAGGAGAAGAGAAATCATAAAGATCAGAGCAGAAATCAATGAAATAGAAACCAAAAAAACAATAGAACAAATCAACGAAAGTAGGAGCTGGTTCTTTGAAAGAATTAATAAAATTGATAAACCCCTGGCCCGACTTATCAAAAAGAAAAGAGAAAGGACCCAAATAAATAAAATCATGAATGAAAGAGGAGAGATCACAACTAACACCAAAGAAATACAAACTATTATAAGAACATACTATGAGCAACTCTACGGCAATAAATTTGACAATCTGGAAGAAATGGATGCATTCCTAGAAACATATAAACTACCACAACTGAACCAGGAAGAAATAACAAGCCTGAACAGACTCATAACCAGTAAGGAGATTGAAACAGTCATTAAAAATCTCCAAACAAACAAAAGCCCAGGGCCAGATGGCTTCCCGGGGGAATTCTACCAAACATTTAAAGAAGAACTAATTCCTATTCTCCTGAAACTGTTCCAAAAAATAGAAATGGAAGGAAAACTTCCAAACTCATTTTATGAGGCCAGCATCACCTTGATCCCAAAACCAGACAAGGATCCCACCAAAAAAGAGAGCTATAGACCGATATCCTTGATGAACACAGATGCGAAAATACTCAACAAAATACTAGCCAATAGGATTCAACAGTACATTAAAAAGATTATTCACCACGACCAAGTGGGATTTATTCCAGGGCTGCAAGGTTGGTTCAACATCCGCAAATCAGTCAATGTGATACAACACATCAATAAAAGAAAAAACAAGAACCATATGATACTTTCAATAGATGCTGAAAAAGCATTTGACAAAGTACAGCATCCCTTCCTGATCAAAACTCTTCAAAGTGTAGGGATAGAGGGCACATACCTCAATATCATCAAAGCCATCTATGAAAAACCCACCGCAAATATCATTCTCAATGGAGAAAAACTGAAAGCTTTTCCACTAAGGTCAGGAACACAGCAGGGATGTCCATTATCACCACTGCTATTCAACATAGTACTAGAGGTCCTAGCCTCAGCAATCAGACAACAAAAGGAAATTAAAGGCATCCAAATCGGCAAAGAAGAAGTCAAATTATCACTCTTCGCAGATGATATGATACTATATGTGGAAAACCCAAAAGACTCCACTCCAAAACTGCTAGAACTTATACAGGAATTCAGTAAAGTGTCAGGATATAAAATCAATGCACAGAAATCAGTTGCATTTCTCTACACCCACAGCAAGACAGAAGAAAGAGATATTAAGGAGTCAATCCCATTTACAATTGCATCCAAAACCATAAGATACCTAGGAATAAACCTAACCAAAGAGACACAGAATCTATACTCAGAAAACTATAAAGTACTCATGAAAGAAATTGAGGAAGACACAAAGAAATGGAAAAATGTTCCATGCTCCTGGATTGGAAGAATAAATATTGTGAAAATGTCTATGCTACCTAAAGCAATCTACACATTTAATGCAATTCCTATCAAAGTACCATCCATCTTTTTCAAAGAAATGGAACAAATAATGCTAAAATTTATATGGAACCAGAAAAGACCTCGAATAGCCAAAGGGATATTGAAAAAGAAAGCCAACGTTGGTGGCATCACAATTCCGGACTTCAAGCTCTATTACAAAGCTGTCATCATCAAGACAGCATGGTACTGGCACAAAAACAGACACATAGATCAATGGAACAGAATAGAGAGCCCAGAAATAGACCCTCAAATCTATGGTCAACTCATCTTCGACAAAGCAGGAAAGAATGTCCAATGGAAAAAAGACAGCCTCTTCAATAAATGGTGCTGGGAAAATTGGACAGCCACATGCAGAAAAATGAAATTGGACCATTTCCTTACACCACACACAAAAATAGACTCAAAATGGATGAAGGACCTCAATGTGCGAAAGGAATTCATCAAAATCCTTGAGGAGAACACAGGCAGCAACCTCTTCGACCTCTGCCGCAGCAACATCTTCCTAGGAACAACGCAAAAGGCAAGGGAAGCAAGGGAAAAAATGAACTATTGGGATTTCATCAAGATCAAAAGCTTTTGCACAGCAAAGGAAACAGTTAACAAAATCAAAAGACAACTGACAGAATGGGAGAAGATATTTGCAAACGACATATCAGATAAAGGACTAGTGTCCAGAATCTATAAAGAACTTAGCAAACTCAACACCCAAAGAACAAATAATCCAATCAAGAAATGGGCAGAGGACATGAACAGACATTTCTGCAAAGAAGACATCCAGATGGCCAACAGACACATGAAAAAGTGCTCCATATCACTCGGCATCAGGGAAATACAAATCAAAACCACAATGAGATATCACCTCACACCAGTCAGAATGGCTAAAATCAACAAGTCAGGAAATGACAGATGCTGGCGAGGATGTGGAGAAAGGGGAACCCTCCTACACTGTTGGTGGGAATGCAAGCTGGTGCAGCCACTCTGGAAAACAGCATGGAGGTTCCTCAGAATGTTGAAAATAGAACTGCCCTATGACCCAGCAATTGCACTATTGGGTATTTACCCTAAAGATACAAATGTAGTGGTCCAAAGGGGCACATGCACCCGAATGTTTATAGCAGCAATGTCCACAATAGCCAAACTATGGAAAGAACCTAGATGTCCATCCACAGATGAATGGATCAAGAAGATGTGGTATATATACACAATGGAATACTATGCAGCCATCAAAAGAAATGAAATCTTGCCATTTGCGACAACATGGATGGAACTAGAGCGAATCATGCTTAGCGAAATAAGTCAAGCAGAGAAAGACAACTATCATATGATCTCCCTGATATGAGGAAGTGGTGATGCAACATGGAGGCTTAAGTGGGTAGGAGAAGAATAAATGAAACAAGATGGGATTGGGAGGGAGACAAACCATAAGTGACTCTTAATCTCACAAAACAAACTGAGGGTTGCTGGGGGGAGGGGGTTTGGGAGAAGGGGGTGGGATTATGGACATTGGGGAGGGTATGTGCTTTGGTGAGTGCTGTGAAGTGTGTAAACCTGGTGATTCACAGACCTGTACCCCTGGGGATAAAAATATATGTTTATAAAAAAAAAAAAAAAAAAAAAAAAAAAAAAAAAGAAAGGACCAATACCCAACTTTTGTAGCAACATGGACGGGACTGGAAGAGATTATTATGCTGAGTGAAATAAGTCAAGCAGAGAGAGTCAATTATCATATGGTTTCACTTATTTGTGGAGCATAACAAATAGCATGGAGGACATGGGGAGTTAGAGAGGAGAAGGGAGTTGGGGGAAATTGGAAGGGGAGGTGAACCATGAGAGACTATGGACTCTGAAAAACAATCTGAGGGTTTTGAAGGGGTGGGGGGTGGGAGGTTGGGGTACTAGGTGGTGGGTATTATAAAGGGCACGAATTGCATGGAGCACTGGGTGTGGTGAAAAATAATGAATACTGTTATGCTGAAAATAAAAAATAAATTAAAAAAAAAAAAAAAAAAAAAAAAAAAAAAAAAAAGAAATGGGCAGAGGACATGAACAGACATTTCTGCAAAGAAGACATCCAGATGGCCAACAGACACATGAAAAAGTGCTCCATATCACTCGGCATCAGGGAAATACAAATCAAAACCACAATGAGATATCACCTCACACCAGTCAGAATGGCTAAAATCAACAAGTCAGGAAATGACAGATGCTGGCGAGGATGTGGAGAAAGGGGAACCCTCCTACACTGTTGGTGGGAATGCAAGCTGGTGCAGCCACTCTGGAAAACAGCATGGAGCTTCCTCAGAATGTTGAAAATAGAACTGCCCTATGACCCAGCAATTGCACTATTGGGTATTTACCCTAAAGATACAAATGTAGTGATCCAAAGGGGCACATGCACCCGAATGTTTATAGCAGCAATGTCCACAATAGCCAAACTATGGAAAGAACTTGGATGTCCATCCACAGATGAATGGATCAAGAAGATGTGGTATATATACACAATGGAATACTATGCAGCCATCAAAAGAAATGAAATCTTGCCATTTGCGACAACATGGATGGAACTAGAGCGTATCATGCTTAGCGAAATAAGTCAAGCAGAGAAAGACAACTATCATATGATCTCCCTGATATGAGGAAGTGGTGATGCAACATGGAGGCTTAAGTGGGTAGGAGAAGAATAAATGAAACAAGATGGGATTGGGAGGGAGACAAACCATAAGTGACTCTTAATCTCACAAAACAAACTGAGGGTTGCTGGGGGGAGGGGGTTTGGGAGAAGGGGGTGGGATTATGGACATTGGGGAGGGTATGTGCTTTGGTGAGTGCTGTGAAGTGTGTAAACCTGGTGATTCACAGACCTGTACCCCTGGGGATAAAAATATATGTTTATAAAAAATAAAAAATTAAAAAAAAAAACAAAAACACAAATAACCAAAGCTCACTAGAGAAGCAGCTAACATGAACAGCCCTATATCTATTTTTAGTAGTTAAAAACCCCACAAAGAAAACTATAGGCCCGGAACGCTTCATTGGTGATTTCTACCAAATATTTAAGGACAAAACGTACCATTCTAGAAAAGCTCTTCTAAAGAAACTGAATAGAAAGGAATACTTCCCAACTCATTCTATGAGGTTGGAATTACTCTGTAATAAAAAACAAAGACATTACAAAAAATAAAATTACAGACCAATATTTCTCATGAACATAGAGGCAAAATTCTTAACAAAATTTTAGCAAATCAAGTCTAGTGATATATTAAGAAGAAAACACATCATGACAAAGTAGGTTTATTCCAGAATGGTGGGGTCAATTTAAAATTTAAAAATCAAACAATTTAATTTATCAACTTAAGATTAAAAAAGAAAATCTAAATGATTATCTCAAATGACCCAGAAAAAGCATTTGGTAAAATCTAGCATTGATATGTGATAAAAACTCTCACCAACCAAGGGTAAAAAGAAACTTCTTTACCCTAGTAAAGATCATTTATAAAACACTAGAGCTAACATCTCTTAATGGTAGAGAATGAAGTCTTTTCTTCTTAAGACCAGGAAGAAAACAATGATACTCATACCGCTCCTATTCAACCTTGTACTAGAGTTCTAGTTTCCAACCAGTGCCAAAAGGGGAAAACAAATTGATCATCCGGATTAGAAAAAAATATTTGAAACTTAAAAAAATGAGAGTAGTATTAAAAATCTAATTTTAAAAAACTGTGTAAACCTGTTCTCTGAAAACTACAAAGCATTGCTGAGAGAAATTTTTTAAAGTAATTTTTAAATTTTAAATTTTTAAAGTTTTTAAATTTTTTAAATTTTAAATTAAAATTTAAAAAGTAAAAAACTGAAGAAATATACTGTATTCTTACCTTGGATAAGTATTAAGTTATCTATTCTCCACTCAACTGATGCATTCAATACTCAAAATCTCAATAGGCTTTTTCTTTGTTGTTGTAAAAGTTGACACGCTAATTCTTGGAAATGCCAGAAATCTAGAATAGCCAAAATGACCTTGAAAAAGAATGACAAAGTTGGAGAATATATCTGACTTGACTTCAAGACTCATTTGAAGGCATAGTAATTGAGACGATGTGTCATTGTCATCAAGACGGCAAGTAGATTGGGGCACCTGGGTGGCTCAGTCAGTTAAGTTTCCAACACTTGATTTCGGCTCAGGTAATGATCTCAGGATCGTGATCTCTGGGTTGTGAGATTGAGCCCAGCATTGGGCTTCTGACTCAGCTTGGAGTCTGTCCCTCTCCCTCTGATCCTCAACACCCATCCCCACCCACCTCTACCTCAAATGTGTGCACCCTCTCTCTCTTCTTCCCTCCCTCCCTCTCAAATAAATAAATACAATCTTTTAGAAATAAATAAATAAAAATTAATTACTGGTTTGATGAAATGCTATCACAAGGTAAAGCCAGGATTCCTTAACCTCAGATGGTCATTTTTCCCCCCTCAGGAAAATACACTGCATTGATGGACATATAAATAGTGATAGCTACTATCAAGGGCATTTGAAATGCTATATACTATGACATGTAGGGAAACTAAGTATATTACTAACGTCTGAAGATTAAGATATAACTTTAAAAGTGTGTTTCAGAAGAGCATTTAAGAGTGTCAGTAAAAGAAGTTAAAAGAACTAGGTAAGTCTGGAAAATTGGAGTATGGACATGCTGGTTCAAGGCATCTGACACTATCCATTTGGCAGAAACAGGAGAACCAGACTGAACCTTGTGATTAGAATAACAAGTACAAGATAATGAGGAGGAAATTTATCCTTTTTTAATACAATCCCCCTGTATGTAAGAACAAAGAATTCAAAGAAGGGCTCTTCCTACTGAGTTGAAGATCTTCATGATGACCAGGAGAGTTTTAAAACAAAGAAAGCAAAGCTGAAGCACTCTGGGTCAAACAGCCTGTTTTGTGGTAGCATCCAAATCAGGTTGGGTCATAGGATCAATACGATACAGGTCTCTCTACCACATTTATCATTAGTTGGTTGATGTATTAATTCAACCAATCAATATGCATTGATCATCTACTGAGTACCAGCACTTGGCCAGGTGCTCCTCAAAATTCCAATCTAAAAATAGAAACTTGCCTCTACTTTTATCATATTCTCTGAATGATCACTTTGATTTCTTGACATAACTGAGCTATAGCTGTCCCCTTGTGATACTATGACTTCTGTAGTCCTCTCCAAGGGAGGACCCACTTAACCATCCTCCACCCAAGTTACTGCCATGCCCAGCACTCAGCACCCAATCTTCTCTCCTTTTTGTTAAACTTCTGCTCCTCTGAGAATCAACTGTTTGCTTATATCCCCCTTCCCACTCCCTCCCTCCACCCCAGCATTATCTACTTCTTTCCCATTCATGAAAGACTAAGTGCTTGGCTCAGGCTTCCTCCATCCCCACTCCTGTCACCATCCTGAGTCACTTTGACACAAACTTGGGTGACCCATCACCTAGGCATTCAATTCTTTGAATGCCTCCTCTTCTGTGACTTCTCCTTTGCCACATTAATACCCACCACCAAGTCACACCTGGGTCAGGAACTGCATCACATCAATAACACTAATTCAATGAAATGCTAACACTTTCTAGCTACAACTTTCTATCCTTCTTGTTCAATTACTCAGAGTGTAACAGTTTTTGGCTTTGCTTCTTTCCTTCCTTTTCTCACTTTTTTCCTCTTTTCCCCCTCTTTTTCTCTTTCTTTTCTTTTTATCTTTTTAAATGAAACTCCTCCACTTTCTAGACATCACTTCTCTCCTATACTTAACTTCTTCTATTTATTTTTAAATTAAATATTGTGTTTAAGCATCTTTATAAATCTCACATTATCTCTAATTTTTCTGTAGGCTTTTTGGGGTCCCTATGTATGTCACCTGCAAATAATTTTTTCAGATTCCTTACTTTCCAATTTTTGGTCCCATAATTTATTTTTCTTATTCTATTGTTTTATTTAGGACATATAGTAAAATGAACAGGTATGAGGTACTGATTTGGTTTCTCTGCAAATCTAATCCAAATATTTCACTTGTCTCAAACTCTATGCCCAACTCCCTCTTCCCCCACAATTCTTTCACTTGAAAAACTCATCTGGTTTCCAAAATGGATCCCCCAGTTCTACTCTGTTCCCCTCCATTCCTTCTACTCTTAATAGCCAGAGTGATCTTCTAAATCATATTTAGGTTATATCCTTCTTTTGCCTTAAACCTTTCACTAGTTTATAATTGTACCTAAAATAATATCCAAAAGCTTTAACAGATTCTTCTTCTTCAATCTGTTCTTTTCTCATAGTACTAGATTTTACTTACAGTATTTTCTTTTATTTCCCAAATACAATAATGCTCCTCTGCTGCAAGTCTTTCTCAGTGGCTGTTCCCTCTGTCCAGATTCCCCTTTGCCTCACAGTTTGTCTAGAGAACTCCTATTCAGCCTTTAGATCTCAAAATTCTCCCAGAGAAGCCCTCTCATGACTCCAGAAATTCAGTCATCTCTCTCTTTTTTTAATATTTCATTTAACTCTTCATTTTTCCTTCAAAGCACTTATTACTTTATGTAATTATACATGTTTATTTGTGTGGCTACTTAATATATGTCTCTCCCATTATACTAAAAGCTTTCTGTGTTTATCCCATCATCCCTAGCCTATGGCATTTTGCCCAGAAAATTGTGTGCTCTTAATAAATATTTATTGAATGAATAAATGGATGAATGGGACATAAAGATGAATAAGACACAATCCTGGCTCAGAAAATGCATGCGCAAATCTTTCCTTCCAGTCTTAATTATTTGTTTTCCTTACCAGGGTTAGAAATGGCAATAAGGAGCAAGATGACATCCAAAATCCCGACTTTATATTCCTTAGTGAGAGGACCTTGTTAGGTCAGAAACTGACTAATATAAGCAATTATAGCAGCCTGAATCTAGGCCTGAAAATGGCAGGAGAAGCAGGATAAATTTGGGTAAGAAACTAAATAGAGGATTTATTCATTACACATCCAAATCCAGATGCTAGGACAGCTATAATACCCACAATTAAAATTTTATTAGCTTGAATTTAGACTTAAACAATTCAATACTTAATAATACATTCTTTCACACATTTTTTATTTCTCCCTTAATTTCTATATATAAGAATTTTTAAAATAGTGTATTTAGAAACAAAATAAAAAATAAACTATTAAGACTACACCAAAATAAAAAGCTTTTGCACAGTGAAGGAAACCATCAACAAAACAAAAAGACAACCTACTGAATGGGAGAAGATATTTACTAATGATACATTCATCTGACAAGGGGTTGATACCCACACTATATAAAGAACTTAGTCAACTCAATCAAATTAATCTGATTAAAAATAGGCAGAGGACATGAATAGACATTTTTCCAAAGAAGACATCCAGATGGCCAACAGACACATGAGAAGACACTCAACATCACTCATCATCAGGAAAATGCAAATTAAAACCACAATAAGATATCACCTCACACCTGTCAGAATGGCTCATAAAAAGACAAGAAATAACAAATGTTGGCAAAGATTTGGAGAAAAAGAAGCTCTCATGCCCTGCCTGCTGGTGGGAATATAAATTGGTGCAGCCACTATGGAAAACAGTATGGAGGTTCCTCAAAAACTTAAAGATAGAAATACCATATAATCCCGTAATTCCACTACCGGGCATCTACTTAAAGAAAACAAAAACACTACTTAGAAAAGATAGATGTGTCTCTGTGTAATTTGAGCATCATTTATAATAGCCAAGATATGGAAGCCACTTAAGTGTCAATCAATAGACATATGTATATAGAAGGTGTGATACACAAACACACACACACACACACACACACACACCCTCTAGGTCCATTTATATTGTCACAATTGACAAGATTTCATTCTTTTTTATGGTTGAATAATATTCCTTCATACGTATATATACACATGTATATATACACATTTATTTATTATTTATTTCAGGGTATTATGCTAAGTGAAATAAGTCATGCAAAAAAAGAAAAATACCATATGATTTCACTCATAGGTAGAATCTAAAAAAAAAATAAGAACTGGACAAACCAAAAAAGCAGAACAGATCTGTAAGTACAGAGAACAAACTGTTGGTTGCCAGAAGGCAGAGGATGGGAATAAGAGTAAAACAGATGAGGGGTGAAACAGGAGTGGGAAGTCCAGATTTCCAGTTATGGAATGAAAAGTTACAGGGAGGAAAGGTAGAGCACAGGGAGTATAGGAAGCAGTACTGTAATAGTGTTGCTTGGCAATGGATACTAGCTACATTGTGATGAGCACAGTATAATGTATAAACTTGTCAAATCACTATGTTGTGCACTGAAATTTATGTGACATTGTGTGTCATCTATACTTCAGTTAAAAACAATTTTTTCAGATAGTGTTGTATTCTGTACTAAGGGAAAGATCCAGGCTTTTGCCCAAAAGAAATACAAGTGCCAACAACTGGTAGCTTCCGAAGTCAGAAGCAGCCAAGTTTACTTGAAAAGAAACGTGGAGTCTCACGTGTTAAAATGCAGGTTGAATGGCAAATGTTGGTTCCTTCTCAGAGTCCAACTTTCTTCCAGTCTTAGATCATAAGCCATCCCTCCTCATATTCAAGTTTCTCCGCATCTGTGTACTGAAGTCCATTCTCTGCTTCCTCCTCTGAGACCTTCACTTTACACCTAAGCCTTGTTTTTCTTTCTCTATTACCAACATCCTTTAGAGTTACAAACACACTTTTTTTTCCTTCTTTCCCTGACTTCACATTATCCTCTAGCTATAATTTATATTTTCCTTTCTCATTAAAGCTTCTGCATTTTCATACTTCCCACTTATCTCACTGTATTCTGGCTTCTCCTCCACCACCCAAAAGAATTCCCTGTGGAATTACTTATTATCTGACAAATCCAAAGAGAATTTTTTGGTCTTTATCCAGTAGTGTGACAGTAAATGAACAAACACCTTCTTAGAACAGTGGTCAGGCAGCCAGTTGGCCTGCTATAATGAATTAAATTTCCCATGGTACAAATACATTCACCATGGCTGACTTCAGCCACTAACTTGGTATCATCTGACTTCCAAAACAATTAACACTGCCTCTATGAGCTATTACAAACCTGCTACAGCCCTGTATTACATGGAAATCTTTGGATCATTCGTTCTTACTTCAACTTTCCATTCTTGTATTCCATGATATTACTGCTTTAGAGACCCCACCTACATTTCTGATCATTCTTGCTTGTTATGTTCTTGATACTTCTTTCTTTTATTGCTTAAGAGTTGAGGTTCCCTGGGGTCTGAGGTCTGTTCGGTATTGTTTTCTCTCAATAAATTTGCCTGGTGAAATAAAATAAAGTTTTATACTTTCAAACATACATCTCTTATACAAAAGCTCTACCCTAACTGCCTGATGAATGTTTCTACCTGATGGTCAGAAACTTACATAAAGGGGTGCCTGGATGGCTGAGTGAGTTAAGCCTCTGCCTTTGGCTCTGGTCATGATCTCAGGGTCCTGGGATCGAGCCCTGCATTGGGCTCTCCAATCAGCAGGGAGCCTGCTTCTCTCTCTCTCTGCCTGCCTCTCTGCCTACATGTGATCTCTCTCTCTGTGTCAAACAAATGAATAAAGTCTTAAAAAAAAAAAAAAAAGAGGGGCGCCTGGGGTGGCTCAGTGGGTTAAGGCCTCTGCCTTCGGCTCAGGTCATGATCCCAGGGTCCTGGGATTGAGCCCCGCATCGGGCTCTCTGCTCAGCGGGGAGCCTGCTTTCTCCTCTCTCTCTCTCTGCCTGCCTCTCTGCCTACTTGTAATTTCTTTTTTTTTTTTTTAAATATATTTTATTTATTCATTTGACAGACAGAGATCACAAGTAGGGAGAGAGGCAGGCAGAGAGAGAGAGAGAGGAGGAGGAATCAGGCTCCCTGCGAAGCAGAGAGACCGATGCGGGGCTTGAACCCAGGACCCTGGGATCTTGACCTGAGCTGAAGGCAGAGGCTTCAACCCACTGAGCCACCCAGGTGCCCCCTACTTGTAATTTCTGTCTGTCAAATAAATAAATAAAATCTTAAAAAAAAAAAAAGAAACTTACAGAAAACCAAAAATGTTATAATCCTTCCTATAATCTAGCTCCAATACCTCTACTTAATCAGCAAAGCACTGCTTAAATAATTCTAAAATTTATCTCTGCTTCTTCATGCCTATCATTTCTGCTATCTCCAAGAGCTGGAATCAAATATAAAGGAATCTATAAGATTTAAAGTTAACAACATTCTTCTCTCATGTCAGGTTGTTCAGTGGGTCACCACTAATGGCTAGTAGTTCTCAAGATGTGTATTGTGTTCTACAGGGGAAAAAGAAGTTTTGTGGTCAGATGAATCTAGGAGTCACTGACTTAAACAAAGCAAAATTTTATTTTTTTGTAACTTTTTTTTAGAACTTCTTAAAAAACTTTTTTAGAACTTTTTTTTTAGAACTTTTAACATACTAATGCATATCATGTATTTCTGAAAAGAATGTATAGACATTTTCAAACATATTTGACCAATCACTTTTTTTTTTTTTAAGTGGGAGGAGGATGTGTTAAAACACTAAAACCTGAAAGGAGGGGGAAAAAAGGTAAAATCATTGAAGTAGAGAGTAAAAAAGTGGTCACCAGGGGTTGAGGGATGGGGGAAATAGAGGCTAGTAAAAGGTTACAAACCTTCAGTTATAAGAAGAGTAAGTTCTGAGAGTCTCACATATAACATGGTGACTATAGCTGACAACAGTGTATTGTATAATTGAAATTTGCTAAGAGAGTAGAACTTACATGTTCTCCCCTGCCAAAAAGGTAAATATGTGAGGTGATGGATGCATTCATTAACTTGGGGGAATCCTTTCACGATATATAGGTATATCAAGTCATATGTTGTACAATTTAAATATCTTATAATTTTATTTGTCAATTATATCTCAATGAAGCTGGGGAAAAAAAAAAAAACCACGCTACTGCCTGGGAGTTGAGCTCAATTTCTCTTTCCTGTTGCAATAGTCTGGAATAAAGTTTTCCTTTAAAAATAAGCACTTTGGGGGGCTACTGGGTGACTCAGTGGGTTGAGTGTTTGACTCAGTTTCTACTCAGGTGATGACCTCAGAGTCATGAGATCAAGCCCCATGTCCTGCTCTGTGCTCAGCACAGAATCTGCTTAAGATTCTCTCTCTCTCTCCCTCTGCCCTTCCCCACACTCACACACACACCCTCTCTCTAAACAAACAAATAAATAAAGTCTTTAACAAGATAAGAACTATTACCACCTTGCAGTACATAAGCATTTCTCTGAATACAATTCAGCATAACTCTGCTCTACAGAACAACAGTCAAAGACCTCAAGAAAGATAAAGATAAAGGACTTCATCTCTGCCTATGACTCCTCAAATACTTCTGCTCCCTGCCTCAGTTCTTAAATTTCAACACTATGTTCTTGTAGTTCTTCATATAAACCACGCTTCTTGCCTCTTTTTTCTTTATTCATGCCCTCCTCTAGGTAGGAGTTTCTCTTCACTGGCTTTCTTTCTAGATAATGCCTACTTCAGTTTCAGGATCATTTCTTCCAGAAATTCCTTCCGGGTTTCTCCAGCACCCTGCATCTGAGTTAGGTGTCTGCCTTTGGTGTTGGTACCCAATGTATATCTCTCCCATTGTACTTGCTGCATTGGTGTTTTGTTTTGTTTTGTTTTTTTTAAGATTTTATTTATTATTTGACAGAGAGAGACACAGTGAGAGGGGGAACATAAGCAGGGGGAGTGAGAGAGGGAGAAGCAGGCTTCCTGCTGAGCAGGGAACCTGATACGGGGCTCAATCCCAGGACACCGGGATCATGACCTGAGCCAAAGGCAGACACTTGACAACTGAGCCACCCAGGTGCCCCTGCACTGTTCTATCAGCATATGTTTGTGTTTGTTTCCCTTCCAGATTGTGAGCTCCTTGAAGACAGGACCCATATCTTATTCAATTTCACTGTCTAACATAGGACCTGTCTATATGAAGCATGTCTTTTTATTCTGATGTTTTGACATCTGGGACCTCCCTGATCTTGGAAAGACTGTCCCTCTCGGGGTTAGTCAGTTCCAAGAGATAGTAAAGGACTCACCTGTGAGTGTGCCTTTCATAGGCAGACCAATCAGTCAAAACCCATACTCTCAACCACATTCTTTATTAGACTCTCACAGGGCTCTTACACTTCAGACCACTATCCCTTGACCCTGATCAACCCCAGGCCAGGTAACAGAAAACTAGAGACAGTCAGTCCCTCCACCCCAGAGCCTGCTAAAATTATTCTAACTAGCCAATCCTAAGCCTGCTTACCCTACCTCATCAGATCCTTCTGCAGAAACCACAATAAAAACTCTTGCCCACATTTTCCCTTCCCTCCCTCTACCTCTTGACTTGACCCTGATCCTTCCCCACGGGACCCTGCATGGCATGCCGTGCCCGGTCTCCTGACTCTGGGGCTCTCTGAGTATAACTTCTTCCTTCATGACAATCATTTTCAGGTCTGCGTGTCTCACCACACCTGATTCAAACAAATCCCAGGTAACTTTTAAAGCACTGTTACATGGTAGATATTCAATAATTTTTGTTGAAATAAATAAATAAGTTAATTAATGAGTTCACCAACGGCAAGAATATAAAAACTGCCCCCTTGAGTTAGCCTGCCGGCTCCTCCAGCCCTGGACTCTGACGTCCGTGAATCCATCATAGAAGAATACAGCTGTCCGCCTTGACATCAACAGCTAAGCCATATCCTCAAAACGAAAATTTTTCTTAATGAAAAAAGAGAAAAGAATCTCACGCTGTTCCCCTTCTTCCTTGAACATAGAAGAGAAAAATGATGTGTTCCAATTGCAGTGAGCTAGCTTGCTCCCTCTCTCTTTTGCCATCTTTCAACCCAGCCCTTAAGTTTAGAAACAGTGGGCAAAGTCCATAAATCAAGGCAATGTTATCGTTGAGGGCGTCTTGCTAAGACTCTGTCTACTGAATGGCAAGAGAATTCCCTTCCAGCTCTAAGAGCCCACCATTTCCCTGTAAGTAGGAACGCAAAAGGATGTTGCTGCAGGCTAGCGGTAAACATTCTTGACCCCTTTAAGCAAATGTGAAAGGAGACCATGTCCTTCTTTTCCAGTTAAACCTGTCACTGAATCAGCTATAAGTCTTGGTGTTCCAAGGACAGGAAAAACCCACCTCAGAATGGTTTAAGCCATAAAAACTGGTGTACAGGGGTGCCTGGGAGGCTCAGTGGGTCGTCTTTGGCTCTGGTCATGATCTCAGGGTCCTGGGATCAAGCCCCACATCAGGCTCTCTGCTCAGCAGGGAGCCTGCTTCCTCCTCTCTTTCTGCCTGCTTCTCTGCCTACTTGTGATCTCTCTCTGTGTCAAATAAATAAAATCTTAAAAAAAAAAAGGTGCACAAAGGGTAAGTCTAGATAGAGGTGGATTATTGCCTTTTTAAGGCTAAAAACAACTAAAACAGAAAATCCCTCAAGAAAATATACAGATGCAATAAGACCACATAAAATGAGAGGGGGAAAAAAGAAAGCATGAATGCAGGATTCAGGACAAGAGTTACTTAAGATTAGGGAAGGCAAGATTATGAGATGGGGAGGAAGCTATAAGGTTAAGATTTGGGTTATTTATCAAGGTCCTCATTTTTGTTTTGCATAGTGGGTTTGAGGATATTTGTTACAGCATAAACACCCCTCCCCCAGGAACCCTTATGTATTTGAGGATATTTGTTACAGCATTACATTATTATGTAAAGCCTCTCCCTTCGACTCAGGTCATGATCCCAGGGTCCTGAGATCAAGTCCCCTATTGGGCTCCCCACTCTGTGGAAATTCTCCTTCTCCCACTCCTCCTGCTTGTGTTCCCTCTCTCACGGTGTCTCTCTCTGCCAAACAAATAAATAAAATCTTAAAAAAAAGAAAGAAAGAAAAAGAAAAAATATTTCTATGTATACACGTAGTGTTCATATAAAAGAAATGAAGACTCAGAAAAATGGATAGGTCTGACAGTTTATATACCATTTCAACAAAGAGTGAGAAATTGAGGAAATGTGCAAGATAAAGGAAAAAGGGGTTTGGGCTAGAGGCAATAAATTGGGGGAAAGTGACTAGGAAACATTGGGGGGAAATTAACAGAAGATAAGGATTATTTTAGTAATGTTTTTGGCACAGATTCACTTCAGCATCCATTCCCTGTGCTGGGTGATAAGAATGTTCTCTTCTATCTGTTGTAGGGAGGATATCTCTCTCATGGGAAATTTATGCCTTGCTTTTGGGTAAAAAGGAGAAGAGCAGAGAGCCCATCCTGCATCTGCCATTTCTCTACTGCCTTCACCTCAAAATTATCAATAAGTGGCATTGTAGGTGGGAGTGTGTTCTGACCCCCACACTATTTGTCAGTCCTGGCTTAGCAAATTTTGCTAATATATAGCATATATACTGCTAAATATAGCATAAATGCATCAAGATTTTAGCTATATGTACCAGGTATGCCACAATATAAAACAGATACATACTAAAACCCAAAGTATTTCATTACTATATTATAGTATTTATTACATAGTTAATCCCTTCAGAATTGCAGCTTCCTGCCAAACCTGAACCATCTTAAGCACTTCGGGAAACAAGAAAATGAAACAGAAATCCAACTCTCCATGATCATTTTTCACAGTAAGAGAAATTAGATATAGATGTAAGTGATGAATATTAATAAGCATAAGATAGGTTAGAAAATCATGTCATAAAAGAGGGATACAAAATGCTATTCCAAATGGGAGGCTGAGACTCGGGTGCTTAGAAGAGCACTTGAAGTGTAGGAGGGTGTGGAATGTGGAGATAAAGGGGAGACGTCCCCAATAAGAGGAGCAATGGCACACAGCTGGGAAAAGGTAGTTTGTGGGGGCAGAAAGCAAATGTTTGGTTTGAGCCAGGGGCAGGATTTACTGAAGGGGGTAGAGGATTTTAAGATTGAACGTTAACTGAGGTCTGGTCATGACAGCCTCAAAGATCAAGTCCTGAGGAGTTTTTGCTTAATTCTGAAGCCAGGAAAGACCTTATGAAGGTTCAGGAATAGGGGAGGCATGACATGATCATATCTGTATTTCAAGAAAGACAAAATGGCAACACTGCAAGAAGGGAGGAGGGGGAGAGCCTGGAGGTGAGTAGAAATGAGGCTCTGTCTAATTAAAACTCCTCAGGACTTGATCTTTGAGGTGGTCATGACTGGACCTCAGCTAACATTCAATCTTAAAACTCTACCCCTTTCAGTAAATCCTGCCCTTGGCTCAAACCAAACATTTGCTTTCTGCCCCCACAAACTACATTTTCCCAGCTGTGTGCCATTGCTCCTCTTATTGGCAAGGATTATAATCCATACACATTATCAGTGTCAAAATTTCATAATGCAGGGGCGCCTGGGTGGCTCAGTGGGTTAGGCCTCTGCCTTCAGCTCAGGTTGTGATCTCAGGTCCTGGGATTGAGACCCCCATTCGGCTCTCTGCTCAGTGGGGAGCCTGCTTCTCCTCACCCCACCCCCACCCCCGGCCTCGCTGCCTACTTGTGATCTCTCTCCGTCAAATACATAAAATCTTTAAAAAAAATTTTTTTTCATAATGCAGCCATGCTCTATTTAAAATGGTGATGTACTCAAAGTAGGATGAGAGGTAATTTTCTCTGTCTTCATATGGATTTTAGCCTAAGGATAATTTTTTGAAGTTAAGTTACTCTTAAAAATAAAACATGTTCATGGCATAACTCTGCCAAAACAAAGGACACCATGGGAGAACCACGCATCAGTGTCAACTATTTTCAGAGTACAGTTAACAATTTTCAACCCTGCAGAGACTCCCTGCATCCAATGGCACAGTTTAGACAAAATTAGGGTCTATTTTTCAGTTTTAGCATTTTGTTCATATGAATGGTAGCTAAACTGTCAAAACTGATCTATATTCAATACCGCAATTGATGGTAAATGACGTTCACTGGATAGGTATCTGATTTTATGTAAGTATTATGTAAGTAGATCAGGCCAAGTCTGGGTAATATTAGGCAACAAAGCCACAGACTTTTAAGAGTATTCCAATATTGGCTGTTACAACTTTTGAATTGATTTGATCTGATGCCTCCAAATGACCCCGGATATACTGACAGCTAAGAGAGAAAAATGAGATTTTGAGGGTATCTGGTGTCCTTTTACGCTCTTCACTCATTAAATCATTCATCTTTGGGTTTTTTTTCCCCTTTGTGACACTTGCAGTCAAATAGAGAGAGAAACATGAACCAACCACATAAAAACATCCAAGTAAATATGTGTTTACAAAAGGCAGCAAATATTCTGAAAGTGTAAAAACTGAGCATCATGAGAATGAGGAGATGAGTGGATGTAGGAAATCAGAGAAAGCTTCTCAAAGAAAGCAGTAAACTGAAGTCTATTTTAGCCAAGAAAAGAGAAGCAGCATTTCACAGTAAGACAGCATCTCAAGTCTGATTAACTGTAATACTTTGCATAGAAATTACATGATCCTAGAATACATTCTATTGTACCTAGAGGTATAACATAAAAATACTATAGATCATCTAACAATATGTGAAAATGTCATTCATTAAATTTAAATAGCAATTTGCAATACTATGGTTATAAACTATTTGGCTTGGGGCAGTATGTTTCCATGTCTTATGAAATTATTAATTCTCATTAAACGCTAATGATCCTTACTGCGAAGATTAGAGCTAATTAACTACTCCTTTCACCTACATTAATTTATTAGTTACTCATGATGAATCCATTAAATGTTTCTGTGTTAGTTGGCCAAAGTAAGTTTTATGGACCAGATACCAACACTGCTAAGCACACACATAAACAAATACTTTGAAAAATAAACACTGCATGGTTAGATCATGAAGTTGGAAAACAGATGAACAACAGGGATAAATGTTATGATATATTAAATAGTCACCCACTTAGTCCGGTGACCAAATGTGTTGTTTCCATAGTTACAGGCACTGATGTCACAGGACCTTATGGTGAGCAGGGCCACCTCATCACTATTTCAGAATCAAAACTAAAAAACAACTGAAGTCTTGAGCACTAAATTCCTTGACTTAAATACTTATATTCGGTAGTACTGCTCTTGCAGACTTTTTTCACAACCAAGAAGATTTCAAACAAAGAAAACGAGCAATAACACTAAGTCATTGTTGGTGTAAATAAAGAGGGAAATTTGAGTGGTTCTCAAAGTGTGATCCAGCTCTCAGCAGCGTCAGCATCACCTAAAAACTTGTTAGAAGTGCAGGTTTCTATGTTCTCCACATCAGCTACTGAATCAGAAAGGTTCAGGGAAAGGCCCTGCAATCTGTGTTCTAAGCAAATGATTCTGTGCACACTGAAGTAAATTTTCTTTTTTTTTTTTTTAAGATTTTATTTATTTATTTGACAGAGAGAGAGATGACAAGTAGACAGAGAGGCAGGCAGAGAGAGGGGGAAAAGCAGGCTCCCGACGAGCCCAAAGCTTAATCCTAGGACCCTGAGATCATGACCTGAGCTGAAGGCAGAGGCTTAACCCACTGAGCCACCCAGGCATCCCTGAAGTAACTTTTCTTAAACCTTGTTGATTTTACAACACAGACAGACTCAAAAACTAATCTCAATTTAATCAATTTTCTAAAAGTTGTTTTCTATTTCTTTCAACTCAGAACAAATTGAAGCCATGTAACGGCATGTCATTTATAGTCACTAACTCAAGAGTTTAGCCATAAATTTTAATTCAAACTTAGAATAGTTTGATTATTTCAAAGCTGTTGTAGATTTAAAATTCTGAGGGTTACATGAAGCTTGTGCTATCACAAATAGGTTTTTAGTTGGTACAACTTAAATGTCATGGCATAAACAAGATGACATTTACCCAAGAAATTACTTGATTTTCATTTGCAAACTTTTGTATATTTTAATAAATCTTAAGTGGTGTGCATTAAAGTTAACAGTTGCTTCTTTTTAGGAAAGCCTATTATAAAACATAATCTTCACATTACAAAAAGATCATCTTTGGCTTTAAAAGTGTATTTTTGCGTCATTTAAAAATAAATCTACTCAAACATCCATTTAGGATAAAAGCTCTCAACAAGTAAGGAATGTGCCTCAACATAATAGAGGCCATGTACGATGAGCTGACAGCTACTATTAAACTCAATGGTGGAAAGCAAAAAGTTTTTCCTCTAAGATTGAGAACAAGACAAGGATGCCCACTTTCATTCTTCACTTTTATACAACACAGTATTGAATGTCCTAACCATAGCATTTAGGCAAGAAAAAGAAATAAAAGGCATCCAAATTGAGAGGAAGAAGTAAAACTGTCATTATTTTGATAACGTGGTACTATATATAGAAAACACTACTAAAGACTCCACCAAAAAACTATTGGAGCTAATAAATAATTCAATAAAGTTGCAAGATACAAAATTAACATACAGAAATTGATTGCATTTTTATACATTAATAACAAGAAATCAGAAAAAGAAATTAAGAAAATAATCCTATTTATAATTTCATTGAAAAGAATAAGATACTCATGAAAAAACTTAACAAAGGAGTCGAGAGACCTATACTTTTGAAAACAATTATTGAGGAAAGAAATTGAAGATAACACAAATAAGTGGAAAGATATTCTGTGCTCACGGTTTTGAAAAATTAATGTTAAAATGTCCATACTACCCAAAGCAATCTATAAATCCAATGCAATCCCAATCAAAATTCCAATGGCATTTTTCATAGAAATAGGACAAACAATCCTAAAATTTATATGGAACTCCAAAAGACCCTGTATAGCCAAGGTCATCTTGAGAAAGAAGAACAAAGCTGGAGGTATCACACTCTCTGATTTCAAATTATACTAAAAAGCTAGGGTAATCAGAACAGTATGGTGCTGGCACAAAAACAGACACACAGATCAACAGAATAGAATAGAGAGCCTGGGAAAAACACATGCATGTCAATTAACTGACGGCAAAGGAGGCAAAAATACACAATGGGAAAAAGACAGTCTCTTCATTAAGTGGTGTTGGGAAAACTGGATAGAAACTGCAATAGAATGAAACTAGACCACTATCTCACAGCATACACAAAAATAAATTCAAGACTTGAGTGTAAAACTCTTTGACATCAGCTGTGGCAACATCGTTTTGGACCAGTCTCCTCAGGCAAGGGCAAAAAAACTAAAATAAATGAACAGGATTATATCAGACTAAAAAGTTTTTGCACAGCGAGGAAAACTATCAATAAAACAAAAGGGCAACTTACTGAATGGGAGAAGATATTTGCAAATAATAAATCTAATAAGGGGTTAACAGCCCAAATATCAACTTACTATTAAAAAAAACAACAACCCAGTTTTAAAATGAGCAGAGGACTTCAATAAATACTTTTCCAAAGAAGACATATAGATGGGCCAACAGGCACATGAAAAGGTGCTCAGCATTGCCAATCATCAGAAAAATGGATATCTCAATGAGATATCATCTCACACCTGTCAGATTAAAAAGACAAAAAGGAACAAGTGTTGGCGAGGGTGTGGAGAAAAGAGAACCCTTGTATGTTGTTGGTGGGAATATATAGTGGTGTGAGTAACTTTAGAAAACAGTATGGAGTTGCTCAAAAAATTAAAAAGAGAATTATCACATAATCCAGCAATTCTACTCCTTGGTAATTTATCTGAAGAAATTGAAAACACCAAGTCAAAGAGACATATGTACCCCTATGTTTACTGCAGCATTTTTTTTTTTTTACCATAGCCAAGATACAGAAGCAACATAAGTGTCTAGCAATAAATGAATGGATTAAGAAGATGAGGTGTGTATGTGTGTGTGTGTGTGTGTGTATATATATATATATATATATATAAACATGGAGTATCAGCCATAAAATAGAATGAAATCTTGCCATTTGAAGCAGCATGGAAAGACCTAGAGGGTTATGCTAAGTGAAAGAAGTCAGACGAAGAAAGACAAACACCATATGATTTCACTTATATGTGGAAGCTAAAAAACAAAACAAACAAAATGGAAACAGACTCATAGATACAAGACACTGTTGGTTCCAAAGAGAAGGAGAATTGGGGAGCAGAGGAAATAGGAGAAGCAGATTAAGAGGTACAAACTTCAGTTATAAAATAAATAGGTCATGGGGTTGTAATGCACAGCCTAGGGAATATAGTCAATAATGCTTTAATAACTTCAGTGATAGATAGTAACTAGACATTATGGGGATCATTTCATAATGCATAAAAATATTGAATCACTATGATGTACAACTAAAACTAACAGGATATTGTGTATCAGTGATACTTCAATAAAATAAAGATCCCAGGAAAAAAATTAAAAAATAATAAAACCTCTGATGGGTATTAGGGCTGATCTTCCAATAAATGGATTATTTGCTAGTCTTCTCCACTCAAGTAAAATCATCTAGTTTTAACAACAAAAAAAGTAATAATAAATAAATCTATTCATAAAAATTAAGTATATATTTTAATTTTTGTGATATACATATAAAAATTAATGCAATCATATTTAAATACACCGACTTGTGAGGGTGTAAGTATTCTCTAAACATATAACATATCATTTCCTAATATCTGGGTGGAAACCCTTTGGAACCTGTCCCTGGTGTATACTGAATGCCTTCCTCACTGAATATAGTCTGATTTCCTATAGGGAGATTTTGTCTAATCTTTCTTCAGCTTTATACACTGCACTTTTCAAAGTCTCCAAATGCTGTGAGCAGTCAATTAAATAAACGAAAAATTTTTAATTAAACCTACATGTGAAAAGTTGAAAGAAGCATCTTAGAGCAGACCTCGCTCTAGCGCCAAAGGCAGTTCTATGAGGAAGCATTTGAGGCACAGTGTTTTGAGTCCCTGGAAATTGATATTACAACCGATCAACCATAGAACATAAATAAGAATTCCCCACCTCTGGGAAAGTGTGGGAGGGAAGGATGTGTTAAGACAGACTGAAGAGGCACAAGACAGCCGCATTAATTCTAGAAGAGTGTGATGAATGAAATGCAGGAATAAGAGACTATTTCCTATTCTTTCCATTACAAAAGTCTCCAGGATTCCTGGAAGAACATGGAGATCCAGCATTATGGACACATTTCACATAACTATAATAGGGATTATGATTTTTTCCTGGTGAAGTCCTAGAGATAGTACGAGAAAAAAGTTCCTGTTTGGTATACATGTAACACACTCTTCTTCCTGTATTTGTCTACTTATAACTAAATTAAGGAATATATCTGTTTAAAGGGAAGGTAATTTACAATTGAACTAAACTCCGAGTTTTCCTACTGCACAAATGGGGCTAGCACTATGTATCACTCTCTGTGTTGAGGAGATTAAATGATACCATGTACATAAAGCATTTGGCACAGCGCCTGGCAAAGAGTAAGAGCTGTCAGTGTGCGTATAATCATCATGACCAAGACCACCATCAAATGAACCATCTCACCTTGGCTGTCACGCTTTTTGTATTTGGGATATTTTATTCAAAAGACCTGACAATGTTAGTATTACCTAAATCTCCCTGAATCAAAACTCTACATTAGTCCCAAACCTAACATGCCTTTTAATCTCCCTCTACTATAGAGAGCATGAAAATAAACCAGCTTGGACAAAGTTCTTCCTCATCACTGGCACAGTTTCAGAAATTTCTCCAAATAAGTATTAATAATCTTTTAATTGAGGAAAATCAATTCCTGCCTTCATGCCTAAGTAACTAGGTTTTTCCTATTAATTATCAGATTATTTTATTTTTTTTTAATTTATTTTTTTGAGGGGGAATGAATGCAAACTGGGACAGCCACACTGGAAAACATTATGGAGTTTCCTTAAAAAGTTAAAAATAGAAGTACCTTACGATCCAGGAATTGCACTACGGGGTATTTACCCACAGAATACAAAAATACTAATTCGAAGGGATACATGCACCCTGATGTTTACAGCAGCATCATCTACCATACTAAAATTATGGAAAGAGCCCAAGTGGCCATCAACTGATGAACGGAAAGGAAGACGTGATATATGGAAGAATGAAATTTTGCCATTCGCAAGGATGTGAACGGAGCTAGAGAGTATTAAGCTAAGCAAAATAACTCAGTCGGAGAAAGACAAATACCATATAATTTCACTCATCTGTGGAACTGAAGAAACAAAACAAATGATCACAGCAGGAAAAAAGAGAGAGAAAGAAATAGACTCTTCACTGTAGAAAATGAACTGAGGGTTACCAGAGCGGGAGATGGGTTGAACAGGTGATCAGGTGATTAAGGAGTGCACCTGTCATGATGGGCACTGGGTGTTGCATGTAAGTGTTGAGTCATTAAACTGTACACCTGAAACTAATCCTATACCGTATATTAACGAACTGGAACTTACATAAAAACTTAAAAAAATAATTACCAGATAATTTTAGGACTGAAAGCAGAATGAAAGATCTAGACCAAACACTCATGCTATAAGATGCATAAGGGTTTGCAAACCTCTGCAAGTCAGCACGGGACGCGACTGGCTCAAGTCTCCTGGCCAAACGCCATGCTACCTTCATTGTAACAGATGCACCACATGGTTTCAAAAGAGCGGCCCATGGACCACATTTAGTAGCATACTACTAAGGCTGTCCAGGCTTTCCCTCTTCGCAAATACTTTTACACAAAACACTTAATCCTCTCAGTTTCTCACAAACCAGCAAGAGACAAAAACAGTTATTTTTGTTGAAATAATATTTCATACAAAAGAGTTAATAGTGGGGCACCTGGTGGCTCAGTGGGTTGAGCCGCTGCCTTTGGCTCGGGTCATGATCTCAGGGTCCTGGGATCGAGTCCCGCATTGGGCACTCTGCTCAGCAGGGAGCCTGCTTCCCTCTCTCTCTCTGCCTGCCTCTCTGCCTACTTGTGATTTCTCTCTGTCAAATAAATAAATAAAATCTTTAAAAAAAAAAAAAAGAGTTAATAGTGTTTTTATGTGTAAACATTACTAAGTCACTAAGTATATCTTAAGTCTTAAAATTATACACATTGTATGGGAATATTCACTTTAACATTCATTTGTTTTCCTGAGAATTCTGAGTCCTAAATCAACTCGTTGACCTAGATTCCGAAAAAGTAATTGTAAGACATAATTGTCTTTTTTTTAAATCAATGAATTTAAAATAAATATTGTGATGCTTATCTAAGACAATCATTCCCACACTCATCTTCCAGCATCTGTGGTACCTGTCCTCCTTTTCCTAAAGTAAATTTGCATTTGGTTTTGATAACAGATTTTTTTTTCTGCCTGGAATTTGTTAAGCTTATCAATTTGAGATAAAAATTCACATTCCAATTTCACAAACTGGCTAGAAAATTCAATGTCATTCCACGGACAATATGAATACCAGTATTGTCAGCTTTAATTTGTATTTTCTCCAATCCTTTGTTTCTTTATGTATACATGAAAAGGATTCCCTTGGTTTACATCATTTACTTCAGCAATCAGATGCCTTGTGTAAAGGAGTCCATAAGCCATATGTCCTCTTACTTCTTAGAGTAAATTTCAACTTCAAAATCTATCTAATCCATAGCCGAAGCATTGGTGGTAGGATCTTTCTTGTTCCCAATCGTTTCTTTATTCTCTCTCTTTTCTAAACCTGTCTACCTTGCTTAAATGGAAAACAGTAATGAACCTATCTCAGTTTAAAGGATAAGAACAGCCTGGTATAAAACCTCTACTATAAGATTGTTCTCTGAATTTCTTTAATTCCCAGGTTTAAAAAAAACCACAAAGTTTCAGATTTTCCAAATTTTCCACATGTCATTACTCTTTTTCTTAAACAAACACAAAATCTGGAAAGTTATTACTTTGGTTCTTATTATGATTAATAAAGTAGAACCAAGCAGAGTAAAAAGGAGACAAAATCAAAGAAACCAGTAAAATCAAGAAAGGACTAAAGAAAAGCAATCAAGTCCAACTTTCCAGAGAAGGTTCACTCTCATTTTCCTTACTTTCTTCTTTAGTTATGTCAAAGTTTAGAAGAATATGGATTTTTTAAAGCAACAACTTGTTTTCTTATATTCATACTATGATGTGTTTATAGAAAAGCAGGAAATAAAATAAGGGCATGAAATGATTTCAATTTTAGTTGAAATTTTATAAGGAATTTTTCTTCCTGGGTGTGCCTGGGTGGCTCAGTTGTTAAGTGGCTGCCTTCAGCTCAGGTCATGATACAAGATCCTGGGATCAAACCCCACATCGGGCTCCCTGTTCAGTGGGAAGGTTCACTGCTTCTCCCCCTCTCACTCTCTCTGCTTGTGTTTCCTCTTTTGCTGTCTCTCTCTGTCACATAAATAAATAAAATCTTTTCCAAAAATTTAGGATCACTCCTAAATTTCTATCACTCGATAGAAACACCATTCTCTACCCTTTCAGCTTTCTTCTAGTATATGTTACTCTACCTCGAAATAACCCCTTTATTTTGCCCTCCCTGATTTTTGTTTGCTGCTCTTGTCTCTTGACTTCTTCCTATGGAAAGTTAATTTCTCACCCACCCACCCCACCAAACAAAGCATCTTCCCTCCTTCCAGTGAAGTTACAGCATAATGAGCCAACTTTCTATGATTCATTATGACCACAAATCTACATAGTTTAGCCACACAAAGTTCTTTGATAACTTCCCCCCAGATATTTCCTTGCTTGGATAGTTCTGCATCTACCCCTGAGTCATCCACATACATCTTCAGAACAAATAAACCTCCAGTCTTCTGAAGGGCTAGGGAGAGGCAGTGGCCCTGCTCTGTGAGGACAGGGAGGTGACCTGGGAATCCAAGTTGTAAAGTCCTTCAAACAATTCTCCAAATGCCATTTTCCACACACCCCCCCCAGAGGTTTCGGCTTCCTACAAATTCCTGTGGCTTTCTGGAGTTCTTAGCGAAGTTGGCTCTCCACCCACAGTCTTGGGTTTCAACCTTATTCATACTGCTAAATCAGGTGTCACTCATCTGCTTTCCCAATCTCTGTTGACATCTTTTGTCTGTTGTCATTTCCTCCCTCTCTTTTGTTCTTGTGGGTTTGTTCCTTTTTAATCCTTTGATATTCTTTCAGTGTGGTTTATAGTGGGAACGCAAATAAATGCATCTGTCCAATCCCACCATGATTAACCGGAAGTATTTGTGCTGATTATTTGTAAAGCATGATTTTCTTTCTTTCTTTTTTTTTAAAAACTTAATCACACCCATTTCTCTTTGTCTGTTCCAAGTCGTCTGCAGACAAGTCCGAATAGCTAATTGGATTTTTAAAGTAGAAACAGCATTCAATCCTAAGTAAAATTGTAAAGTAGGTGAAATTCATGTTCAATGTTTTTAGCCTCCCCATTCTTTTGCCATTTCCCCCACTTGATGGCACCCTTCTCCATGATCCATTATCTTCGTGGGGTTTGGGGGGGGGGGTTGTTTGTTTTTTTGTTTTTGGCCTCTCACTCCCTCCTCCCTCCTCTCTCTCTTTTTCCTCTTCTTTTCTCTCCCTGTCTCTCTATCTCACTCCAAGAAACTAGATCTAGGGGCTGGAGAGAAACAAATTTATTCATACTAGGGTATAAATGATTGACATCATTAAAAGTTGTGTCCCAGGACATTAATACCATGAAAAATTCTAAATTGAAATTAAGGTAAACTGCAATGTCCAAAGATATATTTTGGAAGCTCTCTGGGAGGAGGGATGTTTTGTGAGAGGAGCAGAGTAAAAAATGAGGCAGAAGGGACAGAGAAAATGAAATACAAGGGGCCCACAGGAAAAACAGATTGATGATAATGTCCAAATTTCAAGAGATCATTTCCTATTTTTCTTCCTATATATGCAAATCTGGAAGAAGCCAGAATTTTTTTAAAAAATTAAGAAAACAAAATTCTATATACTGCAGAAACTATGACAAGAGACATGACATTGTGAAAGTACAAATACCATGAATATCTTTAATGTCTTGTAAACAAAATCATAAAATAAAAGTGTCCCAAATTCAACATACACCCTGACCTAATTTATGTTAACAAGTGACCTGATTTTTCTGGTTAGTAATACCAATAGCTAGAACAGTCAGGTTTCAGATCAGGAAAATAAATTTTTATGAACTACTCTGGAGCAAACAATAAAGGAAAAGAAGCCAATATTTACCAGAAAGACAGACTTGTTTTTGACATAAGCAAGAAAACTTCATGACTACTAGACATTATTATGGGGCCTTTCCAGATCCGTTATCTCTAAGGCAAGTGGCTAGCACAAGCAGAGATACTGAAGGAGGATGTCTTTGCTTAAAATAAAAAAATTAATAAAGAAAAGAGGGGTGCCTGGGTGGCTCAGTTGGGTAAGTGGCTGCCTTTGGCTTAGGTCAGGATCTCAGACTCCTAGGAACGAGCCCAGCATTGGACTCCCTGCCCTTCTCCCTCTCCCTGCCAGTCCCCTTGTTTGTGCTCAATCTCTCTGTCAAACAAATAAATAAAATATTTTAAAAAGGAAAGAAAAGAAAACAACAATGGAAACACTTTGTGAATTAACCTAACTACGTATCTTCAAGTATGTTCAGATTTCCTTGGAGAGGAATTTTGATTTACTCATCTGTAAAACGAAGAGGTTGTTGGCCTAGATCTGCAGTTGCCGGTGCAAATATGTGAAGCAACACCTTTCTGTCATTAAATTTCCACCAATCGTGAGAAAATGGTGAGGCTGTCATGAAGCCAACTTTATCCAATTTAAACACCAGTTCTTCACTCTGAGATTGTGTACTATCATGTATGAAATAGGGACGAAATGAATAGCTATTTTCCTTTCCTCCTCCTCCTCTCCAAGCTCCTCCTCCTTCTTTAGATTGTTCTTATTAGTAGAATTTAAGAATTGATGGATTTCTATTGGTCACAGACATTTAAAAAATGAAAAACACATACTTTTCAATGATATATATCTAAAACCTCTTCTGATATCAATGCAAATTAATTCAAAATGGTCCTCTAGTTTTTCTTGCACCAGTGGATATCAACATAATTCTTTTAAACCTTGGTCTTTTTCTTACATTGTTATACCCCTTTGTTAGTCTATATTTAAATTATAAAAGAAAAAGTAATTTAATTTTTTTTTACGTAGGCTCCATGCCCAATGTGGGGCTTGGACTCACGACCCTGAGATTGAGAGTCACATCTACAAACTGAGCTAGCCAGGCACCCCAAAAAAGTAATTTAAAACGCAACAAGCATTCAACTGAAGGTCAACTGTGGCAGTTCTAGGGTCTACCTACACATCCAGCAAGAGCAGCCTACAGGACTCCTCCTGAAGATGAAATGACACAGAAAGCATACTGTCTACTTCAGTTGTATGTCACCAACTAATGATGATAGCAAGAAGGAGATTCTAAGGCATTTAGTTCATTCTTTCCATTAGGTTAAGAAAACGTTAATTATCAAAAAAATGTCAATTGTCTGTATTGAAAAATATGAACAGTTGCAGTAATTACCTGCAATGGTTTCGATACATAAAGGTTCAAAATAATGATGCTCTCACATTGGTTTCATTCTATTTTGTTGGACATAGACACAGAGCCCACCTGGGTATTCCAGCAAGTTCTCACTGGCTAGGTACTGCAAGAAAATACCCATATGGGGTTAGCAAGCCCAGTGTCAGTGCCTGACATGAACACATGTTTTATAATTTCTGGTCATAAATATCACTTCTACTCTAAAAGAACTAGAAAAGTATTTGGAGCCATAAACATGCCCTAGCTCTGTTCTACTCTGGAACTCTGGTCAAGTAACCTTGCTTCTGCACCCTCAGCATCCTGCCTATAAGTAGGGAGAAGAATATCTCATTAGATACCTCTAATATTATTTCATGACACTCCTGTGAGATAGGTCTAATGCCGGAAAATCCTGTGAAAATTACAAAGCACCGTAAAAATATTTAAAAGTTTGCTCAAATTCAATAAATATTCAATGCTTTGCAACCTCCAGAAACATTCTTACTTGTGTTAGCATCAAAGTGAAATACAATGAAGTACTACAAATACCCATTCTTGTTCATCCATGTGCTTTTCTCTCTCTCACGGGCATTTATATAAAAGTCTCCCTTCTAAAAATGGCTCCATGAAGCAATTTCTTTGTGAAGGTTAATTAAGAGCTCTGTTACCTTAGGAAAGCCACCAAAATTTCTTTCCAATCTTTTCCAAGAGATTAATTTTCCTATACTCACTGCTCAGTTTATGGGAAGACATCAAGTAATTTCAAGATCCATAAAACCAAAGGTACAGCAGTCAGCAATTAGTCTGAAGGAATATTAGCAGCAACAAATTCATTAGCACCAGAAATAGGGACCTCCACCAGTGGTTTTCCCAATACTTCAAATATGAGAACTCTCTTTTAAACATCAAAATACCTCCATAACTGAAAAATATATAATGACCAAAAACTACAAAAGTTATAATGCTCTTGAGTGAATTTTTTCCCCTAATCATAACAGTATCTGTATACATTTGAGAATCAGCACATAGACAATAATTAATGAGCACAGAGATGAAGGAACCTGAACCAATTTTGACCCCCATCTAAACAACATTGGCCTACAGCTTACCCTTGCCATTTTTTTTTTTTTTTGTCTTCCAGAAGAGAATAATTAATTTCTTAGGCAAAATGAGAGAAAATAAGAAAAATTCAGACATGGGTGTGGCAAGTTTCTGCCTTACGGGCTCTCGTTTTAAATCTGGACATTGATTAGTTTTTAATCCAAATTATCTACTATTAGAAAAGAAATCTTTGCAAGCCGTTGAATCCTTTAAAAGTCATAATTATGAAACATTTCCTGTCTGTGACAGTAGTTTTCAACAATGGCAGATTTAACAACCCCCCCCTTTTTTTAAAATATTTTTATTTATTTATTTATTTGACAGAGACACAGCGAGAGAGGGGCTATAAGCAGAGGGAGTTGGAGAGGGAGAAGCAGGCCTCCTACTGAGCAGGGAGCCCAATGCAAGACTCAATCCCAGGACCCTGGGATCATGACCTGAGCTGAAGGCAGCCGCTTAACAACTGAGCCACCCAGGTGCCCCAACAACCCTTTTTTAATAACAAATTATCTCTAATGCCTTCTTGGTAGCCCACTTTGTTTATTTATTGCAGTGAAATAAACCATACCCCCCAAAGCAATTGATTCTTTCTCATGATCCTGTGGACTTATTGGGAAGTTCTGCTTGAAATGAGGTCTTGTAGGGCTCAGGAACTGCTAAGAGGTCAAAATGGCCTCACTTACTCACATAACTGGCCGGTGGTGCTGGCTGCTGGCTGGGTGTTCAGGTGGGCCTGTTGGCCGAGGCCTCACTTCCCTTCCACATGGGCATCTCTACATGACAGCTCGAGCTTCTTCACAGCAGGGCAGCTTGGTTCTACAAGGAGTGCTCCCCGGAGCAAAGGTGGAAGCCAAGCCCCACAAGTTACAAGGCATTCCTTTGGCTGCATTCTATTGGTCAAAACAGATCCCAGGCCTAAATTCAGGGAAAGGGGAAAAAGACTACCTTTTGATGTAGGAGTGGCAAGGTTATATGCTAAAGGGACTTGTGGAGTGAGAGAGATTGCTGTGGCCACATATCTTCAAATGAAATTTTTAGATAATATAATCTAACTACACACATGATGTTTTTAAAAATGAAAACAGTACCTCAACAATACATTAACATTGCTGCTATAAACATTCGGGTGCATGTGCCCCTTTGGATCACTACATTTGTATCTTTAGGGTAAATACCCAATAGTGCAATTGCTGGGTCATAGGGCAGTTCTATTTTCAACATTCTGAGGAACCTCCATGCTGTTTTCCAGAGTGGCTGCACCAGCTTGCATTCCCACCAACAGTGTAGGAGGGTTCCCCTTTCTCCACATCCTCGCCAGCATCTGTCATTTCCTGACTTGTTGATTTTAGCCATTCTGACTGGTGTGAGGTGATATCTCATTGTGGTTTTGATTTGTATTTCCCTGATGCCGAGTGATATGGAGCACTTTTTCATGTGTCTGTTGGCCACAGATGAATGGATCAAGAAGATGTGGTATATATACACAATGGAATACTATGCAGCCATCAAAAGAAATGAAATCTTGCCATTTGCGACAACATGGATGGAACTAGAGCGTATCATGCTTAGCGAAATAAGTCAAGCGGAGAAAGACAACTATCATATGATCTCCCTGATATGAGGAAGTGGTGATGCAACATGGAGGCTTAAGTGGGTAGGAGAAGAATAAATGAAACAAGATGGGATTGGGAGGGAGACAAACCATAAGTGACTCTTAATCTCACAAAACAAACTGAGGGTTGCTGGGGGGAGGGGGTTTGGGAGAAGGGGGTGGGATTATGGACATTGGGGAGGGTATGTGCTTTGGTGAGTGCTGTGAAGTGTGTAAACCTGGTGATTCACAGACCTGTACCCCTGGGGATAAAAATATATGTTTATAAAAAATAAAAAGTTAAAAAAAAAAAAACAATACATTAACAGAAAAATAAAAAGAAAAATAATTCATAAATTATGCATTTCAATATACAATTGCTCAGCTATCACCACACCAAAGATCTAACAAAGCAGCTAGATTATTGACCTGCAGATTAAGTTTTGGTTTAAAAAAAAGATACTAAATCATTCTGTAGAAGAGATAAACCAAAACGAACGGAGATACAAGTGGACGCTAGAACAACAACAAAAAAGCATTAGGGTAAGTAATAACACATCAAATTATTTTTGTATACAATAAGGAAAAATAATCAAAATAAATTAGAGAGGAAATATAATATTCTCAAAAAGGAGCTGGGCCTTATTTGTAAAGTATAAAATCAAGATAATTCCCCATGTGACTACAGAAAATATCTGAACTATTTTAAAATTCTACCACATGTTAAAGCAGATATTCAGTTTCTAGTACTTAAAAAAAACTTTAGTGATCATGTGACAATACCCATAAAGAATATTGGATGGATTTTTTTCTTTTTTTAAGATATTATTTATTGGACGCCTGGGTGGCTCAGTGGGTTAAAACCTCTGCCTTTGGCTCAGGTCATGATCCCAGGATCCTGGGATCGAGCCCCACATCAGGCTCTCTGCTCAGCAGGGAGCCTGCTTCCCTTCCTCTCTCTCTCTGCCTACTTGTGATCTTTGTCTAAGGGACACTGGTACCCCCTAAATATTGAATCCTTGTATTGGCTCCAAATGCTTCACATTTTCAAACTTCGCTAGCCATGTAGGCACCTCCTTGAGTGAGAACTACTGAAGAGGTAACATCAAGTGAGTCACACGAGCCCAGGCTGCACATCAACTGTCTTTTGAAAACTGTCCTGGATATGCATCTAAGGTTGATTTGAACTTTAATTAAGTCACACTTGAAGACTCTCTAGGGCTTTTAAAAATTAAAGAGCTTTCAAGATATAATACCGCACGTTCTGCTTTTAAAACTGGACAATGATAAAAGCTTAAAGCCTAAGCAACCACAATGCTAATCTCAACACCACACTGAAAGCTCTTAGAAGGGAGAGAGAGGATACTACCATCACTCATTTCTTTCTTTTGTTTAGCCACCAAGTGCAATTAAGGGTTATTATGTTTTATTTAGTCATGTTCTCAACTTTTTTGTTCCAAATTTTGGCTTTTACATTTTGCTAGTACAACATGCTACTCAATAAATTATTGTCTCAATAAATTATTTTCGTTGCATTAATTCACAATAATAATTAACTCTGGATTTCTCGAAGTACATTTGTAGGGACAAAAGTAACGTTTATGAGCAGGAATGTCCAAAACACCCATATGTTAAAAATAAAAATCCTAAAACTTCATGGATTTTGCCGTGGTTACCAATTTGAAAGCACATATTTGTTTTGTTTTGCTTAGGAAACAGCATGATCTAGTAAGTATTAAGTTAGATTGACTAACAAGTTTTTCAGATGCATCGTGGATTCTTCCGTGCATCTTAACAGTGTGCTAATTAGCGCCACTTAAATGTGCATGCATTCATTCACATCACCTCTTAATCCTACGATCCAACATTTACTTAATCATACATTTAATTTAACTAACAGTTATAACAGTCTGAGCATTCTTTGTTGGGAAGAGATGACTTCAATGATCAAAACAGAGAATCTTTACTAAAAATATCCCCTGTATGATTGATTTTTTGATAGTTAAGAATTAGGACTGGAGTTCTTAGTGGCATCAGCCATGATGTGTTACACACCTGTAGAGTGCTCAGTCGGTTTCTACGGTTAAGATTGGGAGTTTGTGGGGCGCCTGGGTGGCTCAGTGGGTTAAAGCCTCTCCTTTCGACTCAGGTCATGGTTTCAGGGTCCTGGGATTGAGCCCTGCTTTGGACTCTCTGCTCAGCAGGGAGCCTGTTTCCCCCTCTCTCTCTGTTTGCCTCTCTGCCTACTTATGAACTCTGTCTCTCTCTTTGTGTGTCAAATAAATACATAAAATCTTTAAAAAAAGAAAAGTTTGGGAGTTTATGAATTTTCCAAAACTTGTTCTAATTATGAGAAGACAGTTAACTTAAGGAACCAATAAGTAACTCAAATTGTCCATTTTTCTGTTGTCCTATAATATTTACCTTAGAATTCAAAGACATTAAAGAGGCCGAAATAATACATCATTTGCTTTCTGAAATTCCAAAAACATGCAGTTTTCAAACTGCTTATAAAAATCTGATCTCTTATTTTATAAAATGCTATTGCAGTAGGAGATGTAAACAATTCTTTTATTCTTTCTCCTTTCTCTTTTTTCTTTTCTTTCTTCTTCTTTTTTTTTTTTTTTTTTTTTTTTTGTAAATAGACTAAGTCCCCAGTGAGACATTTTTTAACCTAGTTATTGATTTATAGTCTCAAGACTATTTTATTAGGAAGCTTTCTTCCCTATTTGGGCAATTTATTTTTGGCACAAGAATCTAGGCCAAATACAAACTTCCTTGAATAACTTCCGGAATGAAAACTGTTGAAAATTCTCTGTAAATATAATCTGAATTTAGAGCATTAAGATGATATTAAAAGTCTGTCTATAAAACAAAGTATGTTATTATATGTTACAATATAATACATGTCTTTAAGGCAAATTTACAGCTCTGCAGCCTCTGTTCTGCTACATGGACAAAAGCATGTGCTATCTCAAGCATGAATTTGGTGAGTATAAATTCATCTAGCTCTGTCTTCAATAAATATAATATAATAAAATAATATAATCATATAATCCTTTATCATTCATCACAAAGAATATTTTTAATTACCTATAAAATACAGTTCTTCCCTTCAAGAAACTAAAGATGTAGGGAGGAATACTGTAGATGAATATAAACCTATTGCTAGTTGCATACAGTGTGAAGAAACTTGGTACAGAAAATCTAAAATGGTAAACAAGAAAATTTTTAAAAAGTATTTTCTAAGTTCACTAAATGGTTTCCTGAATTCCTATGGATGCTAAATAAGTATTAAGAACACATCACTCATGAGGCCTCACCCACAAGAGCAACAAAGTCCTCTGTCTGAAAAGAGGTCAACTGTGGAACTCAGCCACAGTGCTCTTTACCTGCATGGTCTCCTGCCAACATCCAGCACCTAGTTTTTGCATTTGTAATTTTGTATTCCCTTTCTTAAAGTAAGCCTCTCAAACCACATAAGCCAAAGACCCCACAAAACCTGGATCTGTCCCAGCAGGGCAATAAACAATAAGTGATTTCCACAAGTGAGTACAATACTTGGCTGAGATCTTTCAAAATTCTATAACCAGAAAGATATACCAGATTCCTAGATGACAAAACGCACTACTATTAAAATGTCAAGTCTCTCAAAATAAAATTGAGCATTTAATGCGAGTGCAATAAATATTCCAGCAGTAGTTAGAAAGCATAACAGAACTTAATCCTGGAAACATCTGGAAAAAAATAAGAATCACCAAGAAATTTCTGAAAAAATGATTCACTGAATGTGAGATGCAGGGCTGAGGAGAAAGAAACTTGTTTTTCCAGATACAGAACATATTATAAAACTTTAACAGTTAAGACATGCTCTACTAGTGTAGGAATAGACACAGTGAACAAAACTGACTTTAGGACATGTAAAAAGATTAAGAAATAATGAAAGAAGCATACAAACTCAACAAGACAGGGAGGAAGTGTTAGGAAAATGGTAATGTTGCAACTGGTTAGATCTTTGGGAGTGAAAATCCATTTAGATCTTAATCTTACACAATTCACTCAAACTAAAGTAATGAAAAAGTTTTAAAGATTAAATTATATAAAAATTATAAGAAAATAAACATTAATATTTATCAAACTTGACAGAGAAATGATTTGTGAAGACTTAGAAATGATGAAATCAATTATAAAATAAAATATTGACAGAACTGACAGTGTAAAAATTAAAAATGTTTGCACACAGAAAACCATTACTCAAGTTAAAGGCAAGCAGCATGTGTGGATAAAATACTTTCTGCAAGTAGGGAAGATTAATATCAACCTTCTATAAAGAGCTCATACAAATGTATAACAAAAGACCAAGACCCCAATAGAGAAATATGCAGAAATCATGTTCAAGCACTCTGCAGTACCGCAAAAATATGGATTTACCATACGACCCAGCAACAGAATTCCCAGATATATACTTAAGAGAGGTAAGAATATATGTCCTCACAAAAACTTGTACATTAGTGTTCAAAGAAGCATTTTTCTCATGGTAGTTAAAAAGTGGAAACAATTGAGGTGCCTGGGTATCTCAGTGGGTTAAGCATCTGCCTTCGGCTTATGTTGTGATCCAAGGGTCCTGGGATCGAGCCCCGCATTGGGTTCCCTGCTCTGAGGGGCACCTGCTTCTCCCTCTCCCTCAGCCTGCCACTCGCCCTGCTTGTGCTCTCTCTCTCTGTGTCAAATAAAGAAATAAAATCTTAAAAAATAAAAGTGGAAACAACTTAAATAACTATAAAGCATGAATGGATAAACGAGATGTGTTATATCTAGGGTAGCTCAGTCAGTTAAGCATCTGACTCTTGATTTTGGGTCAAGCCATGATCTCACAATCAGGAGATTGAGCCCCATGTCGGACTCCACACTGGGCGTGAAGCCTGCTTAAAATTCTCTGTCTCTGTCTTCCTCTGCCCCTTCCCCCCTCAAAATTGTGTTCTATCCATACAGCAGAATAAAACAGGGCCATAAAAAAGAATGAGGTCTGCTACACGGTACATTGTTGAAGCTTGAAATTTATGCTAAAAGAAAGAAGCCGGTCCCAAGAAATGATGCATTATATGTGATTCCATGAATGCCATATTCTATGAAATAGTCATGATTTCATAAAATGTCCAGAATGGCAGAAATATAAAGACAGAAAACAAAAAAAAAGTAGCAGTTGCCAAGCTAAGAGGGGGTTGGGAAGTGAGAAATGACTGCATGAGGTTCCTTGTTGGGGTGATGAAAATATTCTAAAATTAATTGTAGTGATGGTTGTGCAACTCTGTGAATATACTAAAAATCATTGAACTCTGTAACTGTGTGAATTGTGTGGTGTGCGAATATATCAATATGTATTCATTATGAAATATGTATTCATTATGAAATATGAAGTGTATTTATCTCTTTACTATATATTATATCAACATATAATATTATAAATAGCTTTATTCTAACCATGCTGCTATATTTTTTTAAGATTTTATTTATTTATTTGACAGACTGAGATCACAAGGAGGCAGAGAGACAGGTAGAGAGAGAGGAGGAAGCAGGCTCCCTACTGAGCAGAGAGCCTGATGTGGACTCGATCCCAGGACTCTGGGATCATGACCTAAGCCGAAGGCAGAGGCTTTAACCCACTGAGCCACCCAGGCACCCCCCCATGCTGTTATTTTTTAAATGAATGCAGTCAGATCACAGAAGAGAAAGTTAACAAACGTAAGGAAATAATGAAAATCCTTCATAATCAAAAAAATGTGAATTAAAGCAATGAGATACTACTTTAACAAAAAAGAAATAGGGAGAGAGTTTTTAAATAATAATGCTCACTGCTGCTAGAAGTACAGCAAAACAGATATTTTCATTCATTGTTAGGAAGGGTGCAAATTGGCACAGTCCCTTTTTGAAGGCAATTTAGCAATACAGGATAAGAGCTCTAGAGTAGTAATACTCTACCTCAGTGCCATTGCCTATAATAATATCCACCTGGGAAATTCATCCTAAATATGAGAGCCAACTCAATATATATAAAGACACATTTTAGTATTTTGTATGTCAATGAAGAAATGAAACATCTTAAATGTTCAGTGATAGTGAAATCATTAAAAGTGCTGTGATCTACACACTGATGGAACACTAACCAGCACTTAAAAATACACCACATACTCATATGGGAAAATTATGAGTACACGAATGATATCGAGAAAAAAAGCAAAAGCCCCACAGTATGATTAGAACTAAGCTTAACTGCTTTCTTCTTTCTATTTTCAAAGTTGTCTTTATAAACCACATTGTAAGTTTTTAAAAATATCTAAGAGAAGAGATAAAACAGTGACTACAACTATAATGCAAGGCAGTATATGATGTGCCTTATAACGAGAATCAGAAATTCAAAGAGTTGCAGCGTATGTCAAAGTTTTATCTGCAAGCAACTCTTAGTTTCAAGGATTTTTTCCTGCCAACAAAAGTCATTCAATAAACTCTTATTTACTAACCATTCAGTCCTGGCAGAACAGGGGCACCTTGGTGACTCAGTCAGTTAAGCGTCTGCCTTTGACTCAAGTCATGATCCCTGAGTCCCAGGATGGAGCCCTGCATCAGGCTCCCTGCTCAGCAGGGAATCTGGTCCTCCCTGTCCAGAGCTCTACCCCCTCCCCACTGCTTGTGCTCTCTCTCTCTCTATCTCAGTCTCATGCTCTCTCAAGTAAATAAATAAAATCTTAAAAAAATAATAATAAATTAGGGAGGCCTGGGTTGCTCAGTTTTTAAGCATCTGCCTTTGGCTCAGGTCATGATCCCAGGGTCCTGGGATGGATTCTTGCATCGGGCTCCCTGCTCAGTGGGGAGCATGCTTCTCCTGCTCCCCCTACTTCTGCACTCACTCTCTCTTTGTCAAATAAATAAATAAAATCTTTTTTTAAAAAAAAACACTATAAATTGGTGATAATGTACATCTCCATCCATTTTATGAGATATGATATATTCTTACTTCAGTCCTAACTTTGTACTACAACTATGTTTGCAGTAAACATTTAATCCCCCAAACAACTTCCAATCTAGATTTGTTAAATATGGTTTTTAAAGAAAAGATACATATACAACCTATTTTAAATTATTACAAATAGATTCAAATATGGCAACCTTTTTAAGGAAAGCCACTCACAATGAAATGGAATACTCTTTATTCTTAAAAAAAAAAAAAAAAATCCAGGTAGTAACATTCTACATATAAGAGCTAATTTATTTGTTACTTGATTTCAGAAACTTAGATTTCTTTGGAACAGAGGATATAATATTCACATTGTTTTCATCATTGGTAACCTGGCCCACAAAACTTCAAAAAAAGTAGATTAGAGATAATAAAAAGCAGGCCGAGGAAGGACAGGATTTTAATGAAAAGCTGCAATTTATCAATTATAATAATATAATTAAACAGAGTACAAACCTTCAGAAATTTTAATGAGTTTTAAAACACTGAAAGTTCAATCAGGAATCATCACATTCTACAAAGTATGCTTGTCCTCCATGCACTCTATCTTCTTTCTGACAAAAATCAATGTAATCAAAATGCTGTATGATTCTCCTCAACACTATTTATTATATTGAGGCCAAAAACCAAGTGAACATATAAGAGCTTCAAATCTAAGAATCAAAACTTGTGTGATGCTTCATTTTACCTGGACTCAGCCAATCAGAGTCCAATGTTACCCTAGAAACGCTCATGCTTATTACAAAAATAACTCTGTTGCTTGGTTTTTAAATACTTACTTAGAAATAATTTCTTAAAGATTTTATTTATTTGTTTGAGAGAGACATAGAGAGTGAGAGCATAGTGGGGGGAGGTCAGGGAGGAGAAGCAGACTCCTCGCTGAGCAGGGAGCCCAGTGGGGTTCAATCCCAGATGACCATGACCTCAGCCAAAGGCAGACACTTAATTGACTGAGCCACCCATACACCCCTAGGTTAGAAATAATTTTTTTAATTTATTGGTAAACAACCAACATTTCAGATCAAAAAAAAAAAAGAAAGAAAGAAAGAAAGAAAGGAAAATAACACAGACATTTATTACCCTGATTGCTTTTCCACTATTACATTGAGACTCAAAAGAGACTAAGAGAACCATTTCACCCTGTTATTATATTCATTTCTTGTTCATCAAAACCTTTGATAACATCAAGAGAAGAAAAAGAATATACTCTGACTTTGTCTATATGTACTGCATATCATATATTTCATTACATACAAATATACAATGTCAGATTCAATTACATTCAATTATTTTATATCTTCTCTGCCATATGTGGAAAAAATAGAAGCAAAATTTTAATCAGAAACAAAAAACATTTAAATAAACTATAAAAGTAGACATTATATTGGCCATATTCTCAGACTATAGTCATGCAACCATAAATTAATAAAGTTAAAAAAATGTTTAAGTCAAAAAGCAAATAATAATTAGATTATCTATAAAATAATGAAAAGGAGAACTCTTCTCTGGTAAATTTAGATCTAAATGATTTCAGTATTTAAAAAAGATATATAGGTACCAAGCATGTAATTTTTCACAGGACTAGAACAAATAAACTAAAACTTGTATGAACCACAAAAGACCCTGAATACCAAGGCAATCTTGAAAAAGAAGAATAAATCTGGGGGTATCATAATTCCAGATTTCAAGATATACTACAAAGCTGTAGTAATCAAAACGGTATGGTACTGGCACAAAGTACATAGATCATCGGAACAGAATAGAGAGCCCAAAGATAAACCACAACTATACGCTCAGTAACTCTATGACAAAGTAGGCAATAATATGCAATGGGGAAAATATAGTCTCTTCAACAAATGGTGTTGGGAAAACTGGACAACTACATGTAGAAGAATGAAATTGGGACCATTTCCTTACACCATACACAAAAATAAACTCAAAATGGATTAAGAACCTAAATGGGAGACCGGAGACTGTAAAAATCCTATAAGAGAGCATAGGCAGTAATTTCTCTGACATCAGTTGTATCAACACTTTTCTAGATGTCTCCTAAGGGAAAGGAAACAAAAGCAAAAATAAACTATTAGAGCTATATCGAAACAAAAAAGGCTTTTGCACAGCAAAGGAAACCATAACAAAAAAAAAAAAAAAATTACCTACTGAATGGGAGAAGACATTTGCAAATAATATATCCAATAAGGGGTGAATATCCAAAATACTAAAAGAAGTTATACGACTTGATAAATAATCTGATTCAAAATAGGGCAGAGTTGGGGCACCTGGGTGGCTCAGTGGGTTAAAGCCTCTGCCTTTGGCTCAGGTCATGATCTCAGGGTCCTGGGATCGAGCCCCACATTGGGCTCTCTGCTCAACAGGGAGCCTGCTTCCTCCTCTCTCTGCCTGCTTATGATTTCTCTCTCCGTCAAATAAATAAATAAAATCTTTAAAAAAAAAAAATAGGGCAGAGTCATTTGCGACAACGTGGATGGAACTAGAGGGTATTATGCTTAGCAAAATAAGTCAACCAGAGAAAGACAATTATTATATGATCTCCCTGATTTGAGGAAGTTGAGAGGCAACATGTGGAGTCTGGGGGTAGGAAAAGAATAAATGAAACAAGATGGGATCGGGAGGAAGACAAACCATAAGAGACTCTTAATGTCACAAAACAACTGAGGGGGGTTGGCAGGAGGGGGGTAGGGACAGGGTGGTGGGGTTATGGACAGTGGGGAAGGTATGTGCTATGGTGAGTGCTGTGAAGTGTGTAAACCTGGCGATTCACATACCCATACCCCTGGGGCTAATAATACATTACATGTTAATAAAAAGTTAAAAAAAAAAAAAAAGAGGGCAGAGTAGTCATCTTTCCAAAGAAGATATACAGATAGCCAACAGACATATGAAAAGATGCTCAGCATCACTTATCATCACGGAAATGCAAATCAAAGCCACAATGAGATATCACCCAACATCTGTCAGAATAGCAAGAAACAAGTGTTGGTGAAGATGTGCAGAAAAGGGAACCCTCTTTCACTATTGGTGGGAATGCAAACTGGTGCAGCCACTGTGGAAAACAGTATAGAGGTTTCTCAAAAGATTAAAAATAGAACTACCCTATGATCCAGTAATTGAACTACTGGGAATTTACCCAAAGAATATAAAAACACTAATTCAAAAAAAAAAAAAAAAAAGATCTATGTACTCCTTTGTTTATTGCAGCATTTTTTTACATTAGCCAAATTATGTAAGCCGCCTAAGTGTCTACTGATAAATGAACGGATAAAGGAGATGTGGTGCATCTATTATGGAATATTACTCAGCCACAAAAAAGAATGAAATCTTGTCATTTGCAACAACATGGATGGACTAGAGGGTATTATGCTAAGCGAAATAAGTCAGTCAGAGAAAGACAAATATCATATGATTTCACTCATAGGTGGGATTTAAGAAACAGAACAGACAAAGAAAAAGAGAGACAAAGAACCAGACTCATACAAAGAATAAACTGGTAGTTACCAGAGGGGAGACGGGTGGAGGGATGGGGGTGAAGTAGGTGAAGGGATTAATGGGGGTGAAGTAGGTGAAGGGATTAAGAGTACACTTATCATGAGGAGCACTGGGACATGTATGGAAGTGTTGAACCACTATCTCATATATCCAAATTAATATAACACTGTTCATTAATTATACTGGAATTTTTAAAGAAGAAACAACCATGAAACTAAAAAAGAAAGAAAGAAGAATAGAAACAAAAACAGCAATGACTTCAGGAAAACAGGAAGAATTAATAAATAACAAATATAAAAGGGAAAATAAATAAAAAGCAAAAGTCCCTAGACTTGTGCAGTGGATGTTGTGCCCCACTCCACCAGACCTCCTTTGGGATCAAGACCATTGCTGGGAGTACTGGCTACTGCTGGATCACAGTTGAATTCATCCTCTGGGATTACCCTCAGCTGAAGGAAGCTGCCTCATATTAAGTTTATGCCCCTCCATCAGAGGCAGCCCATACCCAATGGCTGGTCAAGGCAAGGAGACAAAGGCCCAACCCCCCATGCCTTGATCTGGTACAATCTCTGAAAGGCTACTCAGCCTCAGAGTCCCCCATGGAATCAGCAGAAGCTGCTTTTGTCACTGCACTACAGTTCAACTTCTCTCTTTGCCCAAAACTATCTCTCTTGTTCCCTCAAGGGAGCTATTCCTGAGAGCGTTCCTCTGTAAATTTCTACATGCAAATCTCAGAGTGCTGGTTCCCCAGGTCACCCGAGCTGCAGCAGCTAGAGCTGGAAGTGGGCCTCAGAAGCAGGCTTCAAAATGAAATTTCGGGGGCACCTGGGTGGCTCAGTGGGTTAAAGCCTCTGCCTTCGACTCAGGTCATGATCCCAGGGACCTGGGATGGAGCCCCACATCAGGCTCTCTACTCAGCAGGGAGCCTGCTTCCCACCCCATCTCTACCTGCCTCTGCCTACTTGTGATCTCTCTCTCTCTGTCAAATAAATAAATAAAATCTTTAAAATAAAATGAAATTTCGGAGCTGGATCACCCACTGGCCAGGTGGCAATGAAGACCCTCAATGGTGGCAGACAGAGATGTTACCTCTGGCGTGAGGTAGTGGTGCAATTATTAAACTGGTCACCATGTGAATGGGGGGTAAGACGCTGGTGAGAGGGAATGCACTGGCAAGTGCAGTATCTCAGGAATTTGAGAGACAGAGAAAGTAGTAATTACAAGGATTATGAACCTGGCTGCTGCTGAGGACTATGGATGAACTAGAAATGGACAATGAAAGGTGGAGGTTAACTAATCACCAATTAAGTGTGAGCATGAAAGTCAGACAGCCTCTTTGGTACCATATAAAGAAACTCTCATCTCCTATGAGCATAGACCAGAAAAGGGTGAGGGTCAAGCCCAGGGCTCATTATAAGAATAGCAGAGCTTAAGAAGAGGTTGAATTTTCAAGCTAGGCCAATGTACCAACCAAACTTAGGACCTGTTGGGACAGAGCTGGTCCTAAGGCATGAGATGGGGACATCTTGACTTCCTAAATTTTCCTCGGCCTCTGGGTATGAAGAAGTGGCCCAGTCCCTTACATAAAAGGCCATCGTTCCTTCTGTGCTTGAAGACAATCAGAGTCCTCTACCTTGCAAGACCACGGGCATTTCCCTTAGATATCCCACCTCCCTTCCTAGACATCAGACAAATAAGTAGGGTTAAGGCATAGCATGATCCATCCTGCTGAGGGAGAGAAGAGATTATGCCCCCAAAAGGACCATAGGACCAAGCTACCATGTACCAGCAGAAGCCAAGGGTATATAATTGGGGCATTTCTTGAGGGTGTTGCATCAAAGTGGGTAGAAAGGAAAGCTGGATGAAGGAAGACTGATCAGTATTGACAATCCTATGACCTACAACCTGCCAAGCACCCTGGGAGAGGATGCTAAATACCACTGGCTCTCTCAAGCTGGTAGGAAACCCAGCTGCAGTCGTTGAGGAGGGAATTCCAGAGATGTGAGAGCAACCAGGAGAAAAAAGGTTTCAGTGTTCAGAAAAGTGGTCTAGAGTGGTTATGCAATTTCCAGCCAGAAAACTTACCCACCAACAACTCTGTGGCAGAGCCTGGAGGATACTCTGTTTAATAAACAGGGAAGGCACTGGGATGAGGGGGCACCAGTGTCATGATGAAAGTCAGCATTGTTGTCTTCTGTAATGACTTCTTGGGCTGACACTGGGAATGCACTTACAGAACTGGTTTCCCTGATAGCAATCAGGTGATAGAGTCCTGAGGTAATGGAGGGCAGATGGTAGGCAATTACTGTAATGACTGGCAAGGTTAGACTGAAGGCATAGGGGTCTGACCCACTGAGATAAGGAGATGCTTAATAGCATACAGCAACCTTAGGGACAAGATGGATGAGCAGCCAGTAAGCATACTGGTCAAACCATGCAATCAAAAGGAGTCAAGGATGGCTCTTCAGGAGGCTGAGGGTAGCCACCCAATAAAAAAAACTGCTGTACTCTGTCTGGTTTCTGGATTTGAGCCATTACTCGGCCTGAAAACCCACTGACATGACTGAAGGACGGACTGGGCCCCAGGAGGAAGAATCCTGTCACTCATGTTCAGTATATATGATAAAGATTCTCCCAACCCTTCTGCCCCACAGGGACATATAGTCATTTATTATGGCACACTGGGGAAAGAGTAATTCCCAGATAGTTCAAGGACACAGAGTCGGAATTAACATTGATATCCAACAACCCAAACTGTTGTCATGTTCCCATGCCATCCCCACTGCCCTCCACTCCCATTAGAGTGGGCGCCTTCACAGAGCATCGTGGTTTTGTGAACCACACAGCAGTGCTGAATGCATAAATGTATAATTGGAATGGATATACTTGGTAGTTGGCACAAAGCCCCGCATTGGTTCCTTGGCCTCTGGGGCATGAACTACCCTCTGGGGAAGACCACACAGAAGCTCTGATAGTGCCCCCTCCTACCCTCAGCCTAGCTGGTAAACAAACAAACAAACAAAAATCATGTCACAAGGAGAAAGGCCAAGATTACTTTCCCCACTTGAACATCCAAAGGATGCTGTGGAGGTCCTTACCATATCACCATTTGACTCACTGGCCTGACCTTTTCCAAAACCACATGATTCCTGGAGGGTGACCTATTAAGTAGTGGCCCCAATGGTACCATGGCCTCAAGTGTATGACATGTGGTCATCTCACCAGGAAGAAAGTTCAGAAGCAGTTTGTGTTCATGTGGGACAGACACAAAAATGTGTCTTCAGTCTAGCTCCAGGGGTAGGTTAATTCTCTCACCCCTGATCATAATATGATCTGAGGGGATCCACACTGTCCAGATATGCAGAACATCATGGTGGTCTGCTCTAGCGATGACATTATGTCGGGGAGCCCAGATAAGAAAGAAGGAAAAGCACCCTGGAGGCATTGGTAATACACATGTGATCCAGAGAGTAGGAAATGAATCCCACAGAGAGTCAGGGCCAGCACAACAGCAAAGTTATAAGGAATCCCATGGTCTAAAGCACCCCTTCCAAAAGTAATTGTCAACGTGTTGGATCTCACAATTCCTGCCACTAAGAAAACAGCAAAATGCTTGCTAGAGCTCTCAGGGGCCACACTCAAGAACATGTCTCACCCATTTATTGGGTGACATGAAAGGCTGCTAGTTCTGAGTAGGGTCTAGAGCAGGAAAGGGCACTGCAGGAAATCTGGGCTGCAATGCAAGCTGTCTTGCCATTTGGACCACTCAACTCAGCATACCCTGTGGTATCAGATACGTCTTTGTTTGATAGGAAAAGATGCCTTGTGGAGTTAATGGAAGTTCCAAAAATGAGAATCATGATACAGACCCCACAGTTCTGGACCAAGGCCATGCTATCTATAGCAAATGGTTTTATATCATTTAAAAACCACTTTGGGGGTGCCTGGGTAGCTCAATCAGTTAAGCATCCAACTCTTGGTTTTGGATCAGGTCATGATCTCAGGGTTGGGCATTGAGCCCTGGGTCGGGCTCCATGTTCTGCACAGGCTCTTCTTGTCCCTCTCCCTCCTCCTCAGCCCCTCCCCCTTCTCAAATACATAAATAAAATTAAAAAATGAAACAAAACAAAACACAAAACAAAACCACCTTTGAACAATCTCTTGGACCCTGGTAACAGAATGCCTGACCATACATAGGTCATCCAGTGATCATGAGACTGGAACTGACCATCCTGAGCTGGATTCTATCAGACCCACAATATTACAAGGTTGCACAAGTCCAGCAACAATCCACTGAAAGGAAGTGATACATCTGGGGTCAGGGTGAAAGGAGATAAGCAAACCACATGGGCAGGTGACCTAAACCTCCATTTCACCCACCAGTGTTGCATCTCCCACAGTCAACATCTGTGGCCATATTGGGGGTCAAGGGTTCAGGGTGGGAGGTAGTCTCTTCTGACCAAATGACAAAGGAGGAAAAAGTCTGTCTGTAGTCACAATGGGTCAGTTCAGTATGTGGATGCAAGTCAAAAATGTACAGCAACTATTCTGTGCCCCACTCAGGAGTAACCCTGAAAGGCAGCAACGAGGACCAAGCCTTTCAATGGGCACAGTTTCATTCAGGGGGTACCTCTATATGGAAAGCGACATAGCTCAGGGTAAGAACATATACAGACTCATGGTAATGGCGAGTGGCTTGGCTGCTTAGCCTGAGGCTACAAAGGTAATAGATCAGAAGACTGATGTGGTAGCAGGTCCTCAAAGAAGACCCCAAATAATTCTGCAAATAATTCTGCAATTCTCAGTGTACATGTCTCTATGATCATCAACAGGAAGGGCCTGCACCCCCTTTCTGTGGATCTGGGCACAACCCATAACTGTTCTGACCAGCAGAATGCAGAGAACATTTTCAGACTTCTGTGCCCAGACATTAAGAATGCCTAGCCTCTTTCACTCCCTTCCTCTCTGAGCTACCCTACTGGAGAGATAGGACCATGTGGAGAAAGGGGCCACATGGAGGAGCCTAAAGTGCCAGAAATCTGGTCCCAGCCCCAATCCGGCTGTAAACACATGACCGACCCCAAGTAGCACCAGGAAAGGCACTGACTAGCTGAGCCCCAGTTAACTCATGGAATCAAGAGATATATAACAAAACAGTTGTTTTAAGCCACTGAATTTTATCATGGCTTATTACGCAACCACAGATCCCTGAAACAGAACTTGGTGTCTGCAAATAAGGTGTCTACCTTAACAAAAAGCAAAAACATATGGTGTTAACTTTGGGACCAAGTGGTCAAAAGAAGACAGAGCTCCTTAAAGAGACCATTAGTAAAGGCTTGAAAGACAGTGACTAGATGGCTACTGGAGACTGAAGGAAAGGGACTTGAGTAGTGATGATTAACAGTTTGTGATAAACACACACACACACACACACACAAACACAGTGGTGAAACTGTCACCTGCAGTAAGGCTGGAAATAGAAAAGGTACCTGAGGAACTCACAGGTCTGGCTGAGGATATTTATAGGCGGAGAACTGCTGAAAGCTCCCACTGTTTTTGCTTTGCTTTGCTTTGTTTTGTTTTTAGCTGCCTGTGAAAAAAAATACCTGATGAGGAAGATAAGCAAAAAAAAGGAAGTGTAGTTTTCAAGCCTGAGAGGGAACCAGGATTTAATGGATTTGAAAGCAGGGCTGTCTCTCAGATGAAGCAGGTGTCTCAAGGTAAAATGAAATCAGGAGAGACAAGATCAAGTCCAGGACACTGGGAGTGAAACGTGCCTGAGTGTAATATTCAGATCAAGGGTGGAACTAGAAGACACTTTGGTGAAACCCCAGGAAGATTTCAGGTGATGTGTCATGAGCCTTTCAGCTGAACAAAAAGCCTTCTAAGAAATCCTGAGGGTGTGCCTCGCAGCCAGACAACAGGGCTTCTAAGAATCATAAGTAACTTGTTCCAGAGCTATTTCACAGTCCTGTTCCAGAAAGAAGGCAGGTGTGGCTTTCACTAAATGGAGTTATGAGTTGATCCACACAAAATGCATAGTGTTTTTAAAGGAACTGAACCCATTTGTATGGAAAAGGATAGAGACAGTTGATCATGAAAAGTGGTCTCTGGGCCTTCAAGCTTTCATACGTAGTAAGCAGACTCAGAAAACTGTCCAGCTTTCCATTTATTATGTAAAGGGAAGGATGACTCAGGGTGGAGGCAAGAGGTTTGGGAACTGTTCTCACAGATCAGGACTGGTCTCCAGCGGAGGACTATATGTACCCAGCTGGACTGCAAAGTTACTCTATGAATCGGTGCATGACTCTTGTTTCCCCTTTTGGGCTATTCTGCTTTTCCTGTTCCTGCCTCATCATTGTTGGATGAGTGTTGGACAAGTAATTTATCCCTCTTTTTTTTTTTTTTTTAAGATTTTATTTATTTGAGAGAGAGAGAATGAGCAGGGGGAGCAGCAGGCAGAGGAAGAAGCAGACTCCCCACTGAGCGAGAAGCCCAATGCAGGACTCGATCCCAAGACCCTGGGATCATGACCTGAGCCAGAGGCAGACGTTTAACGACGGAGCCACCCAGAAACCCTGCACAACACACACTGGAGCGTGGGATCATCCTCCCCTTTCCTTCGGAGCCCACCTTCTCAAAAAACTAAATGTCCTTAAGCATGGTTCTGTGTTCTCAATTGTTACCACTGGCTTACTTAGCTATCCTTGCATCAATACTCCAATGTCTTATATAATTTATAATAGATCTTAAATAAGGAGGGGAACAAAACCCCTCAAAATAATTTTTAAAAATTTTTAACTGCAGTAAAAATATACAGAATGTGAAATTTGCCATCTTTATCATTTTAAGTATACAGTCATATTATGGACATTCACATTGCTGTGCAACCAGCTTCCAGAACTCTTTTCATCTTGCAAAACACTCTACACCTATTAAACCACGACTCCACATTCTCCCCTTCCCCCAGCCTCTGGCAACCACCATCCACATTACTTTCTGTTTTGGAATTTGACTACTCTAGGTACGTCATATAAGTGGCATCGTATGGTATTTGTATTTTTGTGGCTGATTTTGTGGCAGAAAGTCTTCAAGGTTTACCCATGTTGTTGTGATGTCAGAATTTCCTTCTTTTTCAAGGCAAAATAATATACCATTGTCTGTATATAACACATTTTGCTTAGCCATTCATCTGGCAATGGACACTTGGACTGCTTCCACATTTTAGCTACTGTGACTAATTCTCCTACAAACATCGGTGTACAAATGCCTCTTTGACATCCTGTCTTCAATCCTTTTGGTTATGTACCAGAAGCAAAATTGCTGGACCTTATGGTAATTCTATTTTTAATTTTTTGAGGAACCACTATACTGTTTTCCATAGTGGTTGCACTATCTTCCATTCCCACCAACCAAGCACATGGGTTCCAATTTCTCCATGACCTCGCCAACCCTTGTTATTTTCTGCTCGTTGTTATTATTCTCTTGTTTTTAATGGTAGTTATCCTAATGCAGGTGAGGTGCTATCTCACTGTAGATTTGATTTGATTTGCATTTCCCTGAGTGATTAGTGATGTTCAGCTTCTTTTCATGTATTTACTGGCCATTTGTATATCTTCTTTAGAGAAATGTCTTGAGTGCTTTGTCCGCTTTTTAATTGTTTTTTTTTTTTAATTGTTGAGTTACAGAAGTTCTTTCCATATTCTAGATGGTGTAACCTTTTATCAGATATACAATTTGTAAATATTTTGTCCCATCCCATGGGCTGCCTTTTCACTCAGTTGATGGTGTTGTTCATTTGCACAGAAGCTTTTAATTCCGAGGTAGTTCAATTTATCTATTTTTAATTTGTTGCCTGTGCTTTTGGTATCGTGTCAATGAAATCATGGCCAAATCCAATGTCATGAAGATTTCCCCTATGTTTTCTTCCAGGAGTTTTATAATTTTCCATCTTATTTAGGTATTTGATTTTATATATAATTTTTGTGTATGATGTAAAGTAAGGACCCAACTTTAATCCTTTGAATGTGGAAATCCAGTTTTCCCCATACCATCTGTTCAAAAGACTATGCCTTCTACCTTGAATGGTCTGTGCACTGTTGTTGAAAATCATTTGATCATATATACAAAGGTTTATATGTCAGCTTCCTATTCTCCCTCAGGGTTAATTTTAAGAAAGAAAAATAGAATTCAAACTTGCATATATATAGTATGAATTCAGGTATTATCTTTTTTTTTAATTTTTTTTTTTAGAGAGGGGGGAGGGAGAGAGAATCTTTTTTTTTTTTTTAAGATTTTATTTATCCTTTTGAAAGAAAGAGAGAGAGAGAGAGAGAGCATGAGTAGGGGGAGAGTGAGAACCAAACTCCCAAGCCAAGCAGGGAGACCAACTTGGCACTCAACGTGGGGCTTGATCCCAGGACCCTGGGATCAAGACCTGAATGAAAGCACTTGCTTAACCCACTGTGCCACCCAGATGCCCTGAGGGAAAAAGAATCTTAAGCAGGCTCCTGAGAATCTTGTTTTGGTATATTTCATTCACTATCCAGAAATATTTATAGATCACCTATGTAAGTAATTATTCAGTCTCATTATCAAAACTGAGATCATGTTTTTGGATAGTTTTGTATCTAGTTTCTTATATGTATTGTCCAAAGGCATATTTCTTTTGTATATATGGTATGAATTGTTTTGTATATATAGTATGAATTAGAATTTTTTTTAGAAAAAATAGAATAGAATATAGAATTTGTTTGTATATATAGTGTGAATTTTATTTTATTTATTTAAAAAATATAGAATAGAATATAGAATTTGATTGTATATGTAGTATGAATTTTTTTTTAGATTTTATTTATTTATTTGAGAGAGAGTATAAGCAGGGAGAGTGGCAGCCAGAGGGACAGGGAGAAGGCAGAGTTCTCTCTGAGCGGGGAGCTGGTTGCTGCTAGATCCTAGGACCTTAGGATCATGACCTGAGCCAAAGGCAGATGCCCAACAGACTGAGCAACCCAGGCGCCCCCAAAGGCATATTTCCTGAAAAATATTATGTAAATGGCTACATCGTATCTTAATGTCTAAATAACATACCATAATTTATTCATCCTATATATTTCATTAGTGTTGCATATTTTATCTTATTTATGACTTCTATTAAAAATAATGTATAAATATCACTGTAGTTAAAATTTACAGTTATTTGTTATTATAACCTTAGACATACACTCCTTTGATAACAATGAAGAATTTCCTTTAAAGAAAGAAAGTAAAACTTTGCTCTGGGTTCTTTTATGTTAACCTTTCCTAGGATGCTTTTCCTTAGTGGTATCAAAAATTAGACTTTCCACAACTTCAAACTTTTTTTCATACAGATTAGATTTTCTTTTATAGTTAGTTACACTTTCAAAATAACAGGATGGGGGTGCCTGAGTGATTCAGTCATTAAGTGTCTGCCTTTGGCTCAGGTCATGATCCCAGGGTCCTGAGATGGAGCCCTGCATCATCAGGAACCCCACTCAGTGGGCAGCCTGCTTCTCCCTCTCCCACTCCCCCTGCTTGTGTTCCCTCTCTCGCTTCTCTCTGTCAATTAAATAAATAAAATCTTTTAAAAAACAAAATAAAACAAAACAAAAAAAAAAAACAAGAAATAACAGGATGACTATTTGTTTTCCTCCAACAGAGGATTCTGAATTAAAATTCTTAAGATTTTAGAATATATTATTTGGAAAACTACTGAGTCATCTTCTCTTACTACACCTTTTAACCTCAAATCTCATCTTGATTTTAAAGTTTAAAATTTATTTTCAGAAATAAAATTTTAATTAATTTAAATGCTATAGTAATTTCCATGAGGTTGTTTTATTTCATGTTTTTAAAGGTTTTATTTTTAAGTAATTTTACTTTTAAGTAAGCCCCAACCTGGGGCTCAAATTTACGATCCTACAATCAAGAGTCACATGCTCCACCAAACGAGCCAGCCAGGTGTCCCATGTTTCATGTTTTTAAACAGGTGGGAGTCAGAGCAGTTTGTTAACAGACAAAATTCAAGACTTCAACTAAATAGTAAATTTCCTAGATTTTCTGCTTTAATAGTACAAATTTATTCTTACCAAGTTTATTGTAGAGGATTAGATAAAAAATGAGTAGTCATGGAAAACTGATTTCCAATTTTTATTACTTCTCCTGACCTTCAGGTGTAAATACTCATCTGATAGGGTTTGGTAGTAAATTTGTTTTTGACTCCTGATCTATGACCACTTAAAATTCACACTATAACTTCATAATCCCTATGGTTACAATTTAAAAGTTATATTTTGATGGCTGGGGGAAGTACAAGAGGGGGAGTTTTTCTGGGATGTTGATAATTATTTATTGGTCAAGATGTCAGTTACAAAGAGTTTCCTTTAAAATGGGGTTGTCTGGCTGGCTCGGTCAGTAGAGCATGCAGATCTTGATCTCAGGGTTGTGAGTTCAAGCCCTATGCTGGATGTGGAGCCTCCTTTAAGATAAAATATTTTAAGAGTTTTCTTAAAGATATGAGTCTAAACAGTTGAATTTTTAATGACTTTTCTTAAAATTTAAGCTATGAAAACAACTTAAAACTAAGGTATTTACCACTATTTACAAATATATTCCCACAGCCTTCTTATGAGTTCAATACTTATTTTTAATATGTAAAAACAGAATGACTGATACTACTACCAAAGGGGCTCAACTTGAAGCACCACAAATGAAATGCTGAGCTGTGATAAAATTAACATTCTTAATTATTTAAAAGGTTTCGACTTCTTAAACTATTTTCTCGTTAACTGTATCACAGTTTATTCAACCACCAATGCATTCCCACTCCGCCCGTTGTAGCTATAAACTGAACATCTTGGGCCTCATGGCCACTAAATTCAGAGAAATGAAATTAAAATTCACATTAGCATTACTGGTTACGATGTATTATGTATGCAGAAACAAGGCATTTGTGTTTCTTTAGCAGTTTAAAAGTTTTTCCCCCAAACCTTGTATCGTATGACATCAGACACAGGTGTTAAAACGAAAATAGAGACCCGGTAGCCATGTGGCTTCCTCCTAACCTCCTAACCGCTATTATCCTAAGAAATGTTGCAACGTAAAAAATATTTTAAATTATTTTAAATATTTACAATATTAATATTAAATGTTAAAAATATTTTAAATTACGAATATTACCTCCTCTAATAGTTTATAAACCACAGTACTTGTTTCACCTTTTATTGCATTACTTTAGTGAGCTTTCTTACAATTTTATAAACGAAGTTTAAATATACAACAGTTTACTAACAAGATTAGAAACATATTTACATACTCAAATGCCTGACATAGCCTTTTAAATCGTCTTCAGTCTTCCATAAAGGATCTAAGTGATCTCGACACATTTCTGGGCTTGGTTGGTATACAGAACCAAGCAAGAAACTGAGAACAAGGTACTGCTCCCCAGAAATGCTATTTATTGCCATGTCTTTAACCAATACACATTAAAATTTTACAAAAGCAATTTGCCCATAAATTTTTAAGCAATTTTTCTAAAATGCTTCCCACCTGTTTTATCTGTAAGCAACAGTGAGTACAGGGAAATGTGCTAAGCACTTGCCCACATAATTAAATCAGCTACTTACATTAGAGGGCAGTTTTGCACTCCTTGCCCCACCTCCATTCTCATTTAATCCTCCCTTTTTATTTTCTGGCCTCTAAATCCTATTAATCCCCGAACTAGGGAGAGAAAGAACATACTTAAAAATTTAGGATCAAATTTAAAACTGCCACCTAGGCACCTGTCCGGTGCTAAACTTGGTACTATCTCACAAAGGTACCCTAAAATCAAGGTCCTGATGGTTATCCCAAGTGCCAAACATCAGCCTGGGATCTAAGAACCCTTAGACTCTAGATTAGCCCCCATTGCCTGAATCTATTCTTCTTTCTATCCCTCCTTCATATTTTGCCTGGGCTATTCCCGCCTGTCTTTATTTCTAATCTTGTCTCCTCCACATAAATGCTATCAAATTGTTTCCCAAAGATACGTTTCACATTAAGATTTCATGGTCCTACACAGTTTTCATTTCAATAAAATTAAGCAGCACAATGAATGTGTAATTTAACAATGCCCTTTAGTAGTCTATGAATGTTCGGTGAGGGTTTTTTTTTTTTTTTTTTATGAGATTTGGAGCAAAACATGAATGAAACTTCATAAAAACTAATTTAAAATATCACCTTTGGATTTAAATTAACTAATTAATCAAGTCGCTCTAGGTTAGAGGAGGTGCTACAGCAGCGAGGGGCTTGGGCTCTGGAGCCTGACTGCCTGCGTCCAAGCTGTACGGTGCTGGCAACTCGCTGCAAATTCAGGCCAGTTACTCCAGGGCCCCCGGCTTCCGGCGGCTCCTCTGCACCGAGGCAACAACAGGACCTACCTGGAAGGGTTGTGAGGTTCGCACACATTCTCCGCGAAAGCACTCGGCGTAGGGACTAATCGCAGAGCCAGGACTATCGAGAAATGCTAACCTCTATTAGCCTGCACACCTGGAGGAAAATATAAAGAAGAGCAGAACTACTCATTTGCAGGAATAAAACATCACTTTCCTCCAGAACCGTCTTTCAAATTTCTGCAATCTAGACCCAAAGACAATAATATGAAGAAGCTATGATTACTTCTCAAAGGCAGCCTCTATTTAGGGAATGAAGGATGAGGTAACTATTTTGAGAGAGTTTTGCATTTTGTAGAATAAATGGTATATGCTTAGAGAATCAAAATTTACGTTAGCAGTTTCACTTTTAACCTGTCATAATTTTTTTTTTACGTTTCACACAACCACGCAGTTGTTTAAACACACACACACACACACACACACACACACACACGGATCTGCTTCCTTTCTGAATAGGTGGGAAAGGCTGCAGGTCCGTTCCATTCTCTAGAGAATTCTAGCACGTCAGTATAAGAAGCAAAATAGAACAGAGAAATGCTCTTACGATAGGGTCCACACAAAGGTTTTATAACGAAACGTTTCTGCATCCACCAATACCACAGCGTCCGCGTTTAAGTCCCTCCACGGGAGTGTATGTTTACGCCGACGGGGAAGAGACAAACGCTGCACGATTCAACATGAGTGTGAAAAAACGTGAAGAGTTTTAAATCAGTGGACAGCTTGAACTCGGCGCTCTTGAAATACAGACATGCAGGCAGGGGTCCCGACGCGGAACGCGAGCCGCGGTGGCCGCCGTCCTGCCGCGAGGCCTTCGGGGCTGCGGCGGGAGCCGGCGGCGGGTTCGAGCCCCGAGCGCGGCGGCGCGCGCGCGCGCGGCTGAGCCTCCCCCCCCCTCCCGCCCCACGGCCCCTGCGGGCTCTCGGCACCCCGCGCCCGCACCCGGCCATGTGGTGGCCGCGGGAGCCCGGGGAGGCGCGGAAGGGACCTGTGCGGCCTGGGCTTCAGGAACGAGTGAGGAGGACGAGGAACCCTTGGGGCACTCAGCAGCCTGAGTTTGGGAACTGAGAAACTGGAAGTGAAAGGATGCGGGGGCTTTAAAGCGCTGGACCCTCTCGTCCACCCCCGAGTCAGGAGGTGGTCGGGAAAGGCCCACCTGCCGGTCGGGAGCCGGGGACGCCTGGGGGAGGGGCCTCGAGCGCTCCCGGAAGCTGAAGAGCCACCCGCAGGGTGGGCGGCGAAGCGAGAGCCGCGGTTTCTTTCCGCTCATCCCCTGGAGAGCGACCTCCGCGTAGTCCGGAGGTCTGAACTCCAGAATTGTGCAAAAGTTCCGGCGACAAACGGGTAAAAGAGGGACCCGTCCCTGGGTGGGCTCGAACCACCAACCTTTCGGTTAACAGCCGAACGCGCTAACCGATTGCGCCACAGAGACTCCGATGCCGTTTGCCTCTCCAGCTATGGTCTTTACAGAGGATTACAAAGGTAATGCGTTATGTTCTTTTTTCACTGTTTCCTGATTCATATTATTAAAATCAGATTTTTCATTCAAAATATCTAACCCTCTTGATTTTATTTTCCACCCTAAAAGCATATTGGGGAAATTACAAGACACAGCAAGATCGCGTAGAAGCTCAGTTCGCGGAGTGTGTTAACAATACGGTCGTCCTTTCCAGCTCCCGTTTGCAACGTTCTGTTTCAGGAAGAGGACACTTTCTGATGATCTATACCTCCTCTTTCATAGGGAAATAAACATTTTAATCTTGTGAGTTGAGAAACTTCCCTTTGGTTTCAAGCTCTTTGTCCAGGGTTTGGCTCGCTGATCTTTATGATTTACTAAGCGCAGCATCCACAAGGTCATCTGAATTGTGTTTATGTGCCTTCCTCATTTTGATCTTCAGGCATTATTAAATACATACATGCTTTACGCAGTGCTTATTTGTTTGCCATGTGCTAGCCTACAGTACAATTGTCTGTCGCTAACGTTTTGTTATTGGAAAAGAGCACTAGGAAAAAGCTACAGCAGCACTCATTATTCCCGTGCGTTTAGTTCATTGCTTGATCGTCCTTCATTCTCCCGAGATGGAGCCTCTTCGCGCACACATTTGAGCCATGCCCCTTGAAGCCCACGTTTCGCGGGATATTTATAACCCAATTTGAGGAAAGAGAAGTTAAAGAAGAAAAAAAGGATGATTTATGACTAACTCCTGAATATCCCTAGCACAGAAACCCTGTTCGCAAACTTGCGACATCTCTATATATACTCTGAAAATTTTCCCTTGTGTGAATATTTCCAGATGACTTTCAAAGTACTCTTCAAAGCTCTAAACACTCTTTTTTCCCCTCTTTTCTCCTCAACTAACTGCTAGTTTCCACTTGGCAACTCTATATTTAAATTTTTAACAGTTACCGCATTGCTCTGTCCAGAATCCCTCGAGAAAGAATTCGGTTGTGATTTATAGAAGTTGCATGCGACACGCCTCAGTCCAAACAACATTCTGAGTTCCTGTGGTTTGATA